>NC_056746.1:213579126-213656626 GCF_019279795.1 Protopterus annectens | reverse complement strand
CCCAATACACAACAGTCTGCTAAATTTTTGGTAAATAGAGCCACATTAATAGAACTAGGAGATATAGCAAATCTCCTGGCTGACAAATTCAGCTACAACTTTACCCCCTTCAAACCCCCAGCCTCCCCTTAGGGAATACCACTTAATATAACCCTTCCAACTATCAGTTGGAAACAGGTCTTAAATTATGTCTCTAAAGCCAAGACTACAGTTTCGATAATATCCCAGGATGCCTCCAAAATAGCCTGAAATATGACCTCTCAGGGCCACAAGAGTCACTTTTCAACCATAGCCTACACACAGGCTTTGTGCCATGCAAACAGAGGGCTGCAACAATCATCTATCTGCGAAAGGGTGGACTTGCAATAGAACCTGGGAACTACAAACACATTAGCCTGACTAGTCTCATATGCAAAGCCATGGAAAGAATTAGCATAGATATGATTAATATTGACATAGGAAACCTTCAGACCCTGGATACAAACTAGTCTGGTTTTGTTAAAGGCAGGTCATGCTACTGAACCTGGTAGACTTCTTTGAGAAGATCACCAAGGCAACAGAAGAGGGAAAAATGGTGCACACTGCCTACCTTGACTTAGCTAAGGTACTTGATACAGTACTCCTCTTGGGCATTGTAAACAAACTCATAGAATTAAGTATAAACCCCTATGTAACTTGTTGGATATCCAGCTGCATCATAGACAAGATCCAGGAAGTTAGGATTGGAGACACCACCTCTACAAAGAGGCCGCTCACCAGTGGAGTTCCCCAGGGCACTGTGCTGGGTCACCTCCTCTTTGGATTCAATTTTTCAGAAGTCAAGGCCAATGTCAATGGCCCCTACCTTTCCAAGTTTGTAGACAATTGTAAGGTAGGAGCAATCGCTGAAACCCCCAAGATACTAACATCTTACAGGAAGATCTAACACAGACAAGTGACTGGTGCAAAAGCCACAGCTGTTACAGGAATAGTTTACAAAATTGTGGACCTGCTCCAGTACCAATTCTAGCTGAGCTTACTCACTATACTTCACTCACCCCCTTCAACCTAAGTTACACCTCAAAACCCCTTCTAACCTCCCACTCCACTCTTTCTTTTGTTTTTCCCACTACCTTACCTTATCCACATCATCTCTGCAGACCTTTCCTTTACCTCTTTCTTTCTCCTTTCTACTCACCTAAGCTACCTGAAGACACCCTACACTGCACTCTTCTTATAATCTTCTTTTCTCTTCATCCTTACTTTCTTCTATAACCGTAATATGAAAGGGTCTACTTCACTTCAGCAAAAAAACTTTTAGTAGAATACCCCTTTGTCAAATGCTAATTGCCAAAACCTCAATCTGTCAAATGGTCATTTTAATAAACTTTTTCTTAGGGAAAAATACACTTGGCCATCATTGAGAATTTGCCCTTTCCCCACTGTAGTGAAATCTCAGAGTTGGTATATTTAGCTGGGGGGGGTTTGGGGGCACAGCCCCCTACCTTGGTGGGTTTTAAATTTTGTGAAATTTTTGATGCTTGTTAGGCTGTCCAAGCATTTTTTTCCCTAGGAAAACATTTGCTAAAACAACCATTTGACAGATCACTCTTTTGACAATTAGCCTTCGACTAAAAGTTTTTTCGCTGAAGTGATATAAATACACAAGAACAACTTCTATCATACTAAGACATCAGTTAATTTCTCCTCACTGTCTCTAATCATGCAATCAATAATATCTCTTTAAATACTTTATTAGAATTGTCTCAGGTCTCATTTATTACATATTAATCTGTGTAACAAATAATATGAATAATGAGTTTTTCCTCATATATTTTCTCTGACTCATATTATTGTTTCTCATTGCACTCTGCTATGAAACAAATGTTCTGTTTTTCTCTTTGCAATGTTTTTTTTTCACTACTATTTTTTGCAGTGTTACATGACACTTTGTGATTTAAAATATCTGTAACTGATTTTTGATAGATTGTGATTGTGGAGCTTTTATCCCTGGGTATCTGCTGAAAATGGGCACTTTTTTGGCCTAGTAAGACTTTTCTGGTAAACAAATGTCAAATAAATGTTTGTTTGTCTTTTCAGCTTTTCGGTTAGGGGTCGCCTCAGCAGGAATCTGGTCCGCTAATGATTGGCAGTCGATTTTCATGGTGCCGAGTTGCCAGCCTGATGCCCAACCTTTAGTGAAGGCATGCCCATTCACACATGTCTTTCGGAGGCCACTTGACTGCGGGGAGGACATGCAGACTCAAAGTGCCCATGAGACCTGAGACAATTCTAATAAGGTATTTAAAGAGATATTATTGATTGCATGGTTAAAGACAGTGAGGGGAAATTAACTGATGTCTTACTATGATAGAAGGGGTTCTTGTGGGTCTATATCACTTCAGCGAAAAAAACTTTTAGTCGAAGGCTAATTGTTGAAAGTGTGATCTGTCAAATGGTTGTTTTAGCAAATGCTTTCCTAGGGAATAAAATGCTTGGACAGCCTAACAAGCATCAAAAATTTCACAGAATTTAAAACCCACCAACGTGGGGGGCTGTGCCCCCAACCCCCCAGCTAAATATACCAACTCTGAGATTTCACTACAGTGGGGAAAGGGCAAATTCCCAATGATGGCCAAGTGTTTTTTTTTTCCCTAAGAAAAAATTTGTTAAAATGACCATTTCACAGATTGAGGTTTTGGCAATTAGCAACACATGTCAAATAAATAAATGAAATAAGAAATGCACAATAGTACCTTTTGGGAAGTTGGTAACCCATTGAAACTACCTCATTGATAACATATCCCTAAAAGTAGACAGAGTAGTCAGGGGTTTGGAGACTTCTGCAGATAGTTACCTGGTGTTCAACCAACATGTGTCTAAGACTGTAATAAAATCATTCAATGTCACACCCAACTTGTTAGTAACAGCATAGAGTCTAGGTCCAGACACATAATTGTACCACTGTATTCAGCCCTCATGAGACCCATCATTGAGTATAATGCCCCCTTTGTTATGTACCTGACTAGACACATGTAACAACTGAAACATCCACAGAGGTTTCTTACAAAAAGAATACAGGGAGTAAACAGAATGTCCTGTGCAGATCAACTCAAAGCCCTATCTCTACACTCTGTTTCCTACAGACTGCTGAGAGGTGAGTTATACCTGAAATACAAGGCATCCTTGGATCCCACTCTGATGGACGTTTTCCATTTCTGTAAAATAACAGCACCAGAATTACTAGATCTAAGGATTTAAACTTAGCTTGCTACTTTAATAGCATATGTTGGTGGGACAGGTATGTATCTCAGCGAATCCCCATTCTCTGGAATGAGCTTCCCATCCATGTGAAGCAGAGCCCTTCCCTAACCCTATTCAAGCACAACTTAGACCAGTGGATGGGGATTCCATAATTCACACCTGGTCTGACAACTGTCTCTGATAGACAGAGGCAGTCATTAAATCATGCTGTAACATATACCCTTTAAAAATAACCTCTAAGGCACAATAACTTGTAGGATACATTCAGGCTACATGGCCAGACCTATAAAGGCCCCAGTGGCACCATATTTATCTCTCCATTGCCATACATCACAAAAATGCCTAAATGATAGAATACAATGTTTCAAAATCTTATTTCATGCAATATGCATACCTTGTCAGGGACTGATAACACACAGTGCTAATATTCACAAACACTTGTTGATCTAATAGCATGTGCCAAAGGCCACAAATCTTGCAGAGCAAGCCCGCTACATTAGCGCAGAGGGATGAAATGCTGACAATGACCCAGACTTGGGTTCATTTATACACTCTAGTCACCTATAGGACTGGGTGGTTAAAAGAATTATGAGGCAATGTCCATTCACCTCTATCTGACAGGAGGGATAACGACAATATGCTGGAGAGAGGCAGGTGATCCTTGTAGACCTGGGCCTTGTTCAAGATCATAACCTTGAATGGTATCAGGACTATATGAATGGGCATACCATGAGGGGTGTTGTCACTTTGGGAGGGGGGTGGGGATATAACTAAACAGAGACCATGCATAATAACTCACAATCACCTTCTGAATAGTGGTAGAAGGGATTAGAGGGTGGATTAGAGTAGAGGGATTAGACTCTCGTAAATCTGTTTCAGTCTCTCCTATGTGAGCACCAGTGATAACTCCTCTTTTGCCCAGCTGGTAGCACCAATACAGAGGGGTTAGTCAGTTGAGTTAGATTGAATATCTTGCTATCAGGGAGATGATGGCTTATACCAATAAACATCAGCCCAACCCATGTAATCTCCATGGACGTGCAAAAAAAAAAAAAAGTCTTGCAGAGGAATATACAAATAATGTAGAATTTACAATCAAGGAGAGTGTAATTGCAAAAAAATCTGGAATTTGCAGGTATGTGCAGAATATCATAGAGTACCAAGAAGTATGGTCATATCTAGATATATATATATATATATATATAAAGCTGTTATCTGCTATTATACAATGACTTGTCATTAATATTCAAATACGAGTACGCTGATTGGCCAGGCTAAACAGCGTGGACGTTGAAAATCAGAGAATATACTAACGGAAAAAGGTCCAGTCGCCCAGAATTTTTCCCATTATTTATATCTCATAATTTTTTTTTTACTTTTCTTTCTTTTTTTGCACAAAAACAAAGAAAACAGAACACCTGAAATGAATGAGGGAGAATGGGCAGACAAAAATAAGAGGATAATCAGATGTGTTCTGCAAAACTAAAGAAACTTATCTGATTATCCTTTTATTTTGTCTGTTCCAGCTCTTCCAAACTTAAAAAGTGTCCCAATTTCTTTTTTTTATTTTTAATTTAAAAAAAAAAAAAAAAAAAAAAAAGCAACAGAGATTTTCCTTTCTCCATTGCTACCTCTGCACAGCACTGATGTACTGCGTAAGTGTGGGAACACAAGTCCCATACCCATGCGCAGTACATCAGAAAAAGCCCCAGGATACCAGAAAAACATGGAAGGGTAGCACAAGGCATTATACAAAAAACATTATTTAAGAAAATCAAGAAAGTAAGTATTTTTTTCTTAAATAATGTCATTGTATAATAGCAATAACTGACTCCATGGTTGTGGTATATTGAAATTTACCCACGGTTGACTTTATTTAATCACTCGGGTAATGCCCTCATGATTAAACCACACTAACCCTGGGTAAATCTTCAATATACCACACAGACATCATCAGTTATTGTTTAATTATACAATGACTGGCCATTAATATTCAAAAATGAGCACACTGATTGACCAGCCCAACCAGTTTGCCCATTGTAAATCTGAGAATATACTAACAGAAAAAGGTTCGGTCACCCGGACTTTTTCCCATTAGTATATCTCATATTTTTTTACCTTTCTTTCTTTTTTGCACAAAAAAAGAAAATGAATGAGTGAGATGGTGCAGACAAAAATGAGAGGATAATTAGGTACGTTCTGCAAAACTAAAGAAACATACTGGATTATCCTTTTGTTTTGCCGGTCCTGGCTCTCCTGAACGTAAAAAGTCTCCCATTTTTTTTTCAATTAAAAAAAAAAAGCAACAGAGAACTTCCTTTCTCTGTTGCTACCTCTGCGCAGCACGGATGTACTGCGTAAGCATGGGAACACAAGTCCTATACGCATGTGCAGTACATCAGAAAAGCCCCTGGATACCAGAAAAATGCAGAAGGGCAGCACAGAGGCATTATACAAAGGCATTATTTAAGAAAAGTAAGTATTTTTTCTTAAATAATGTCATTGTATAATAGCAATAAATGCCTCTGTGGTTGTGGTATATTGAAATTTACCCACGGTTGGCTTTATTTAATCACTTGGGCTTTGCCCTCATGATTAAACCACACCAACCATGGGTGTATCTTCAATATACCACACCAACATCATTGGTTATTGCTTAAATATACCATATTCTGAGTAGTAGGAGCACACCTGTGTACAGTATTGAATCATGTACCTTTCAAAAGGAATGTGTAACAGCAAGTCAGTAGTGGCTCATGCATGCTAGTACTGTGATGGGTTGCAAAACCAGTAATGCACTTACACACCACTCCTGGGCAGTACCACTATATTATCTCTTAGTACATACATTATGAAAGGCTTTACCTTACTGGTAAACTGCAGTTATCTGAATATGGATCTTGGAAAATGCCATTCACAATTTTGGTTACCATATTACCCATTTACCCATGAGTACTTGCTACATACTCCATAGAAAAGTTCATATGATTACAAATCAGTAAAAATTTATTGCACAATGTACTAAAAACTGTGATATGCACAAGTAATATAAAATATGTTCAACGTGCATTGTGTTTACCATACATTGTAGCAACAACATGTGCTATAAATATTATAGCATTGGAATATCTTCTAGGCAGTGTCATGGTGCTTTTTTCTTTTGTGGGTAAGATGTTTGTGTTAATAATGGAGGTACATTTTTCAAGAGATTGGACTTAGAACGGTTTTGTGCTGTTGTACCCCAGGAATACTAATTATCTCGAAAATGTGGAGTTATTGTTTTGTTGCGTTACATAGGTTCCCTTTTTTTATCTCCAGTTGTTTTATGAAATAGTTCAAAATACAGATGGTGCAAATTACACATTCATTTTGAGCTGTTATATCTGAATACAGTGATGCAATAGAGATGTCTTCAGCTATAGCGGCCATATTATTCATAAGTGCTTGTCAGATACATGTATTGTACATGATCTATTAACATAATTGTATCTTAAGTTGTAGCCAGAATGTACTTTAATGCCACTATATATTGGAGCACAGTATAATATGCACACATTGTGCAAATAACCAATATCACCACTACAGCTGTAAAGAATATTGCATATAGTTATAATATAATTACAAGGTCAGGTAAAGAATCTATTCTTTTACTACTAGTCTATGACTCTTTGTATATGCTTTTTGGTATATAATGGTCTCGGTAGTCAGGTGTTTTATATATATTCAAAGCAGTTTTATTGGAATCCTATATGCTAATAGCCAATGTGATCAATAAGGTAAATAACACAGAATGATAAAATAATAACAATCTGGTTATGCCTTATAGATTTACACAAAAACAAGAGCAGAAAGAGAAAAAAAGCAAGCTTACAACAAACTAATATATAAGGAGCACAGTGTGAGCCCATAAACAAATGCATAGTTTCAACAATACTAATATAGATAGTTTCAATGTGCATTATAAATGTGGTTATTAACACAGTGCACTTGTGCCATATGTGGAAGAAATACTTAGAGATGTAATCCCTGAACTAGGAGAATGCACAGTGCTACCTTTACATAACTGTTACTATCATAGCTATGTGACAAAGATTCTAGGGTAATATGCAAATTAATGAGGGTTTCAACCCTTAACTGTTTACCAATTGAAAATAGATTATCTAATAAGTTTTACTGTTAGGCTGCATCTTCTATGTAGTTACCTAATTTTTACTCATGTCATCAGATCATCGTTTTATAGTATTGCCTTTCTTCACAACTTGCAGCAAAGTTTGCTGTACACAACTCCAGGAGTTGTACTAGTTGAAACTGCACCTATTCAACAATACCCTAGTACCACTTTGGCCCTTGAGGTGCATAAAATACGTCAGTTCAGTAACACATTACTGATTTCACCACAGACAATTATAAGTTAATTTTGATTAAAAAAACTGTTAATTACATGTGGTTGTTAAATGTTTTATGTAAACATAATGCATGTTTAAAATATTTCATTGCATCTGTGTATGCCCCCACTCCATCTTAGTAATGCATGCTAATCCTAATCCTAAATGTTTTCCTTGCCATTAACCCTAACCTGCAGCTTACCTTTAAAAAGCCATTTCTTTAACACTATCACTATACAAGACAGCTCAGACACTCACCATGCACACCAACCAACCCAAAGATACTAAATCTATCCCATTATCTTAACCCAAAAACATTCACACTTTTGCTTATACCAAACTATTCCCTTACCTAACCCTTTCCCTAACCCTGAAACACACCAGTACGCAAACTCCCAGCCCTGCCACTTAAAATTATTAACCAACCCAAAAGTTATATGGAGAGCTGTTATAGTAACAGCTGTCGGTAGGTCTGCCTGGTAGTTATCACAGTGTAGTAAATATCTGACTTGATAATAAGCTATGTGCTGTAACAATGGCACAAGGTTTGAATCTTTTACTTTCAGTTGCCAACATTATGACCTTGAAACAAATAAGTCAATCAGACAGTGCATGTGGGCAATTGGGGAGTAGAATTATGCTGCTCAACAGTGGACTAAAGAGCATGGCTGTTAACTACATACATAGGAACTTAGGAAAATACATTTGCTAAACACGTCAACAATAAACATCACCCGGCAAATCTTATACACAAATTTGCTCTGAAATAACCAGCACAATGACTGTTACTATACCATGCACAATAAAAAAAATAACTCAGTCTTTATATACTGAACTATAGCTTCAGCACAACCTAGCTCTATCATACTGCAACTTGAAGGATTTAATGTCTTACATACATTGTGGTGTCACCAGTACATTTGTAAATATTAGAGTATGAGGTGTACCATCCAGACATAACCATCCAAGTGAATGTTTTGTAAGTAAATAATTTCCACATATGCTATCAGCATGGAAGAACACCAATTACTATGGAAATAAAAATTACTGCATTGTGGGTACTGACACTTCCACTGCCATACCATGCAGTGACTTTGTACTGAAATTCGGTTTTGTGACATTTGCATATTGGAAACATACACAATAAACTACATATTAACATCACAAGATTTGCAGAAAACAAATCAAAACAAGTTTCAAACAGCTTAAACCAAAAACCATAAAAATAACAAAAATGTTGTCACCAAAACGTTACCAAAGGTCAAATACAATTTATTAAATGATTTCATCATATTATGGGTCATACTTCTCATCAACAGAGCAGGCAAGTGTCATTGAAAAATTCAGTCTGGAAAAAGTAAACATAAAGTTCAACAAATGTCTACAGCATATGTTGCTAAGTGGAAAACACACAACTGTCTTTACCTTTACTACTCTAAAGGAAAAGAATCTCACCATATATAAATTTACAAATGACACAATCAACCAGCACAGGAAACAGCATCAATTATTATATGATTCTATGCACAAGTACTGAATATGTAACTCTTGTAATGGTTGTATCTGAATTTACTAATTGTTTTACAATAAATACAGATATACATATTTGCACCGGAGTCATACGATACATGTATGTGCAAAGTATGGACAGATATGTAAGTGTATATATATATATATATATATATATATATATATATATATATATATCGATAGAAATATACATCGACATATACATCTTTATAGATAGATACAAGGACAACGAACATTATACATATCAGTATGCTAGGATACATATTTGTGCTTTGTACATGTGTATTGTACAGTGTAGCATGTGTCATATAGCGATACACATAGACATATGTGTCTAATTATATGTCTATGTGTTATAAAATACAAGTCAGCTCTCTATATGCCATACAGAAGAAATTAGTATGCATTCATATGCACCACTCTCTCTGTGATATGAAGTATATAATCCATGAGTGTAGATATGCACACATATGTATTATTTCCCTTTATTGTCCTGTAACATGTATACATTTTTATACATACATAGAGATATTGACATTTCACAGACACTGCACATTATTTTTGTTAACCATACATGCCACACTCCACTCTTTTTCCTGTATTTGACATATAAAAGGTACATATATCTGTATATCTTTGTGTGTGTGTGTGTGTGTGTGTGTGTGTGTGTGTGTGTGTGTGTGTGTGTGTGTGTGTGTGTGTGTGTGTGTGTGTGTATATATATATATATATATATATATATATATATATATATATATATGTATATATACATATGTGCATATGGGTCTACTACTTTGCAATGAATTGTCACATAACCGAAAACGAAAAGTAGAATCCCATTCCAGCGAACGTGCACTTCAATGAAAGTGCACTTTTGCTGAAGTTTAGGCACTTGATTGCCTCACAAATAAAAAAAAATATAACAAAAACATGCTTTTGCAGGGGGGCAAGCCCCCCTGCACCCCCCACACCCCCTACTTAAATATACCAACTCCGAGATCGCACTACAGCGAGGAAAAGGGAATATTCCCATTCCACACTGTATTGTGATCTCCGTAGTCAGTTTTCAAAGTTTCAGTACTTCGAAAAAGTGGGTTCGTACAAGTGAAGTTCAAAGTACTAAAACTTTGACCAAAAACAGTAGACCCGTGTGTGTGTGTATGTATATATATATATGGTTCTACCTGACTTCGTCGACAGCGCAGAAGACCGACAACGGAATCCGGAGCTCCAGAAGATCGACAATGAAGAAGACCGATGCGAATCGTGAGTGCCAGAACATCGACAATGCAGAAGAGCGACACGACGGATGACAACACCGACGCCGAGGATGCCGACATGGGAAAAGGCTGTGTGAGTATGCGGTAGTGACGGACGTTAGGGTGCGAGGCAGGTAAGTGTGGAGATTGACGGTCTGTGGGGATAGGGGTGGGTTAAGTGAGTTAGGGTTAGGGAGCGATAGGGGTGGGTTAAGTGAGTTAGGGTTAGGGAGCGGGTTAGGTAAGTGTGCGATAGTGACGGACCTTAGGGTTAGGGTAAGGTTTAGTGTGGGTTTGTAAGGATTTTGGTGTGCTTGTGTTGTGTGTGTGGTTTGTGGAATGGGGATGTGTTTTGTTTTTTATTGTTGTTATTGTGGTGTGTGCAGTGTATGGGGTTTCGTGTTTGTGTACCGTCGGTTATTTCGTTGTCGGTTATGTGTGGTTTCGTGTTAATGGACTGTCGATTATGTGGTGTCGGTGATGTCGTTGTCGGTGTTGTGTGGTTTCGGCTATGTCAGGTAGAACCATATATATATATATATATATATATATATATATATATATATATATATATATATATATATATATATATATATATATATATATATATATACATACATATATATATATATATATATATATATATATATATATATGTGTGTGTGTGTCTGTGTGTTGTACACACTCACAGATACTTAAAATCATATATATATATATATATATATATATATATATATATATATATATATATATGCATAAAACTGCGGTGGTGGTGCTGCGGTAGCATTGTTGCCTCACAGTAAGACGTTGTCCTGTTCGATTCTCAGTTAGAGTGTCTTCTGTGTTGAGACATGCGTGAATGGGCGTACCTTTGTTGAAGGTTGTGCATCAGGGCTCGCAACTCGGCATGTAAAAATCTACTGCCAATCATTAGCGGACTGGAGTTTCGCTGTGGCGACCCATAACTGAGAAAACCCGAAATACACAATAACAACATATGTATATGTACATATACACACACACACAGACACACACATACCTATAGAGAGAGAGAGAGAGAGAGATACTTGTAAATATGAAAATCTGACATATATATATATATATATATATATATATATATATATATATATTAATTAACATGCATACACAAACACACACACGCGCACACACACACACACACACACACACACACACACACACACACACACACACACACACACACACACACACACACACATATATATAGGCAATCCCCAGGTGATGGACATCCGACATGCAGATGACTTATAGATACAAATGGGCTGCCGCAGTGTCAAAAATAATGTGAAAATAAAAATCTTTAAAGTTGCCCAAATCTTACCTTAAAGTGAAGAATTCTGTTGTGGTTTCCTTTCCCCATTTTCCCCATTCATGATGTTGCTCGCACATCTTGTTAGAGCAGTTACTTCTGCTTTAACGGAGAACAAGTGATCCGATTGGTTAGAAGATCACCATGTTGGTGATCTGATTGGTCAAGACTGCTGGCTTGAACAGTAAATAGTATTGATGCAGTTACTGTACTGTACAGTTAAATGGGCAAATGACTTTATCGCCGACTAGGGTCTAGGTGACAGTAGAAGGTCTGGCGGAGGTCTGAAAGTTCAAGAAAGAATGGAAAACATTCGTGGGTGATGCCTGTAGTACAGAAATGTGAAGTGAAGCTTAAAAAGAGGTAAGTTTTGTGCCTGGATTTAGGAGATTATTAACAGAGATCCAGAATTGTTTGGGGTTATTTTTGTGGTTATTTTGTAACTTTAGATAATGTTCTTTCATGTTTTTAATTACAGTTTTTTTTACTTGGTTGTGCAGTCATTTGTACTTTTGTAGGTCAACTTTGTTATTATGTTGATGCCATTGTTTCTATGCTTTGTCCCTAGTTGTCATAAGTTTTTTAGCTGCCTTGGTTAACCAAGGTGCATGATTAGCTTTTAATCTTTTTATTCATGGGTGGTGGGGGGAGGGGTGCTAGGATGTCTAGTATTTTTAAAAAGGTAGTGTTAAAATGTTGAAGAGCACCATCTAGGGGTAGTACTTTTAGCCTATTCTAGTTATTGATTTTAAGGATGAGTTTAAATGTATAAGCATTAAAGTTGGATAAGTTTCTCACATGTTTAGAGTGATTTTTTTGTTAGAGGAGGAATAGATCGAGTTACATAGGTGGGAATCTGATCATGTAGTGAGTTTGTAAGTGTCCCAGCTGATGTGATTTTGGATGGGTCAGAGGCTAGGATCTAGCCTAGAACTGAACCTTCATTAGTTCTGTAATTATATCTAGTATGGGAGGTGATAAGTTGGGTGAAGTTAAACAGGTTTATGTTGAAGGCTGGGATTTTTGAGCTGATGTTTGGCCACTTGATGTTAACATCGCCAAGTATTATTGTTTCATTTTTTATGGTTTGGGAGGCACAAGATAGTATTTCTTCAAGAACTGGTATCTCATTAGCTGGGCGAATATAGAGGACAATGATACATAAGTTTTAGTGTTGTTTAATTTTAGAAAGGAGACCAGGATTTCTGCATTGGAGAATTGGAGAGTGTGACCAGAGTATGGGTATATATTAAACATGTCTGGGAATAGGATGGTGACGCCACCTTCTTTTTTATTGCTCTATCTGCTCTTATGCCAGAGTAATTTGGGGGTAGGAATTTGTGTTACTTATGTTTGGTTTTAGCCAGGTCTCTGTGACAGCGAATATGTCAGTGTAGTTCTGGGTGAGCCAGGCCTGTAGGTCGGCTGGTTTGTTACATATACTTTGAAGACTGATGCTAGTTAATTATTTAAAACATTTTGTTGGGTTATTATCTGCAGTGGGAATGGTGGGGATATGACCAGGGTTGGGATGTATGTCGCCACATTTTATTAGTGTCAGGAAACATGGAGATACAGGTTGAGTGTGAGCAAGAAGTTTGTAGCTGATAGTATGCAGCAGAGGAGCATGGTGTATCTTAAATGAAGAGTTGTGCAGTATGCTAGTAGGAGTTTTGGTGCAGAGTAGAGGTGTTATTTTATACAGGCTTGGGTGAATTTTTGAGTAGCTTTTTATGGGGTGCATGGGGTGCTGGTTTCTGATGACCTGTTTGGTGAAATTTAGTTTAGAGTTTGTTGTGGGGAGTTGGAATAGCATAGCAGTTATGAGTATAGTATGATAGAGCAGCATATGGAAGGATTTGGAGTGGGCCATGGTGAATAGGTATTTGATTGTAGTGAGAGGAAGTGAGACAACAGGAAGCAATTGATTTGAGGTGTGGCTAAGAGGTATAAATGTCGGTGTACTGGGAGTGGGTGGGAATTGGGGGTAGGGTAGTGGATCAGACGGAGCCTGAAATGAGCAAAGCCGAATGCTACATGATGAAATGGGGAAGGCCATATCACAGGTACCTTTACAAAAACAATAACTGAAGCAGGAAGTGACGGCTAGTGCAGAGTTTAGAACTTAACAGAAGGAGAAAAGTGATATCAAAAAGTCTAAAGGTGTAAATGGAAGAAGGGAGCAGAGGATAGAAGAGCAGAATAAAAAGTTAAATTACCTAGGGTAGAAGAGCAGTAATAAAAGATAATTAAGGCATGAGGCAAGTGTAGAATCTAGCAGGGGGAATGGTTTGGTGGTGTGTTAGCCACAGTGCACAAATGGGTTACTTGCAGCATGCAGGAAGTAATCATACATTAAACTTTTTTCGATGTTTGCTGGCTTGGGAGAAATCACTTTTTGTTCCAGACTTGGTTGGGGGGGGGGGGTCAGCAATGTTTTCTGTATGAGGTGAGCAGCCTAGATAAAACAGAGAAAGATGTAAGTTAGTTGAGTGAGCCCAGCTGATGATAAGAGGATTTGCAATAGACAGAGAGAGGTAGAGAAGGGATAGGGAAAGGGGTTAGACAAGGAAAAAGAGAGAAGGTTTTGTTAGGAGAAAGCAGGAACCACTCAAGGGGTGGCGGTGGGGGGGGGGTAGAACCAGAGGATAAATTAGTAGTGGTTTAATGGGAAGGGGTCTGTAGTAAAATAATGTGGAGAGATAGGCATTAAGTGGAGTAGGAATGGAAAGGAAAGTTTGTATATGTAAGGTTAGATGAGAGGATTAGGAGATACTGGGAATAGTTTAAGTAGCAGCAAGTATGAAGCAATAAGCAAGTACAGAGAGTCCAAATAACAGTTTGCAGCACATACAAGCACAAAAGAAATGCACTTTGTCAAAATAACAGTATTCTGCACAATCTCTACTGGTAGTTTGTTATTCAGGCACAGGAATATCAGTCAGGATCCTGTTAAACAGTTGCAGCAATATGTAAAACCAGTTCAACAGCTGAGATCGGCTCCATGGTACAAGAGCTGATTATATATACTTTTGATTGGTTGAAACAGCAGAATACAGTGCTCTGTATACCAAGTTAATGTAAACTGGTAAAAGCATAATGATACAGTGCAACAGCAAGTCTTCTAAAGGAGTACAGCTTTGGATAAGAACTGTTTCCACCATAAAGCTAATTAATCAATTTGTACAACTAACAAGCAGTGCTTAGTATTATAAGCATGAGCTAAACACAGCCTGGTACATGTAATTTTTCGTTAAAGTACAATGACCACATTACTCATTTAAGCAGTACTCAAAAACAATAAGTGAGAGCTGTAACACAGGAAAATGTTTGATAAAATATGTACAGAACAAGACCGCTTAAATCTACAATATAGGCTGTACCTTAACATATGGCTTTAGTGGAAACACACTACACTACAGTAAATTAAGTTACAGCTTCTAGCACACCACCGGGAGCAATGCTTGTGTGAAAGTTGAATAATGGAAATAAAAAGATGGCATGCAACTCTAGTAGAAGGTTTTAAATACAATGGGGACTGGCAGTATGAAATCCACAGGGGCTTACTTCCCCTGAATTGGGCCAGATTACAGGTAACTTTATAAAAACAATCACTGAAACAGGAAGTGAAGGCTAATGTAGAGTTTAGAACTTAACAGAAGGACAAAAGTGAGGCCAAGAAGTCTATCTTTTTCTGTGTGTGATTAGAATGTACCTGAAAGGTGTAAATGGTAGAAGGGAGTGCAGGGCAGAAAAGCAGAATAATTAATTAAATAAACTAGGGTAGAAAAGCAGTTATAAGAAGATAATTAAGGTATGAGCCAGGGGAAGAATCTAGCAGGGGGAGTGGTTTGGTGGTGTGCTTGCTGCAATGCACAAACGGGTTACTTATAGCAAGTAGGAGGTAATAACATACATTAAACTTTGTTGGATGTTTTCTGGCTTGGGATAAGGCACTTGTTCCAGACTTGATGATGTGAGGTGGGGGTTCAGCAATGTTTTCTCCATGAGATGTGCTGGATGTTTGCTGGCTTGGGAAAAGGCACTTGTTCCAGACTTGATGAGGGGAATTCAGCAATGTGACAACAGTATAGAGCTGTTAGGGCATGGAATATTTCACTTACTGTAGGGATTTGGTGGGTCTCTGCACACCTGGGTAAACCAGTCTTAAAATTGTATTCTCTGCCTCCAGTGAATATCATCATAATGGTGACAGACCTGCATGCCTGTCCTGAAGTTCTCTGTTCATCCATGAAGCTCCATGGTGATCCAGTTCCAGACATCCATTATTGCAAAGTTCCTCTGTCATGCTCTCAACCTCGCCTCATGTTAAATGTAGATGGTCAGTACCTGGAGGATCTCATCACAGGTCCAGTTTGGCACCTGGACATGCCTCAGCCTCCTCTCAGTCAATATCTATTGTCTTGATAGGTAAAGAAAGCTGTAAACTGAATTGGAAATTGCTCACTGCAGTACCACTGAAGTACAAGTAGCAAGGGAATGCTTTGGAAGGGTTTCAGCCTCATGTTTAAAATTTAACACAATGAAGTTGGCATCAGCCTTTTAGTAGGCATGAACGGCATCCTGTTCATATACACAGAGAGTGGCTAATAATGGATATCTACATTAAACTATTGGCTAATGACCCAAAATCCAAGAGCTTCTGCAGATTTATGAGGATGTGACTGAAACCTTCTGAGCAGATTGTTTTTATACCAGTAGGCAGTCATACATCTAAGGGAAATGTGTACTACATGTTTGTCTCCAGACTGACATTCCAACTCATGAATTATGTATAGACACAAGCTATCATATACTGTTTGGGGTTTACTATTGGCATATAATGCTTGCAGATTCCACAGATTTCCCTTTTTTACTGAAGGGGTTGCTTCACATTAGTATCATTTTCTGTTTTGTTACAATTCCTAAGTTTTTTAATAACTGTCAGTAACTGTGCCCTTCTGACATGGTTACCAACACTAAGGCTGTTTCTTATAATATTCAGAATCTGAAATCTATTTCCACTTCCATTGAATGTTCAACATACTAACATATTACAACTGAATCGGCAAAGACTGCTTGTTTAACTTATGATTCATTCTAGCTCGTGGATGTCTGAAGGACTACTCATTAATCCATATTACTGTTCAGTTAAGCATAATATTCTCTTAAAGCTACATGTATACAACACATGTTATATCTTTTACCTTGCTGAACTGCATTAATAACCTTGTTGAGCAATTATTTAAGTTTGGTTTAGTGTAACACTTTTGCTTGTTTGGCAGACTAATTTACCTTCCAAATACTACATATTTTTCAGATGTGTTGTATTCAGCTAATTAACACAAGTCTGCTTTTTTGTTTTTCTATGGAGATTCCATAAGTATTAATGCTGAAACGGTGGTGGTGCTGCGGTAGCGGTGTCGCCTCACAGTAAGACACTGTCTGGTTCGATTCTCAGCTAGAGCGTCTTCTGCGTGGAGACATGCGTGAATGGGCGTAACTTCGTTGAAGGTTGTGCATCAGGGCTGGTAACTCAGCATGTAAAAATCAACTACCAATCATTAGCAGACCGGATGACTGCTGTGGCGACCCCTAACCAGGAAAAGCCGAAAGACACAACATTAATGCTGAAACAGGTCAAGCATTTGCATATTATATAACTTTGTTTGCTGGCCATCAGACAGTGATTGTGACTTTTACAAGGGAATGCATATATGCGTTCTAAGCCAAACAAACTCATCATCCTTGTGTTGGCACTATAGTAGTAATGTTTGCACTCTTGCACTGTGAACAGTCCCACGGACACAGGCTGCAAAAATATATATCACCTGATTATCTGTCGGTATAGTATATATCCACAGATATATATTTTCATGTGTGTGTGTGTGTGTGTGTGTGTGTTCTTTTACTGTTTATGGATTACATATCAGTGGATATTTATGAGTAATAGGGTTTTATATATGGCAATAAACATCAAATATCCAAAGGTTATGCTGCAATGACATAGAAATTTATATGTTTTCCGTAATTACAGATGAGACTGCTAGAGAGTGCTCATGGATATATGTACTGTAAGTTTACATCCTGATATGCACATTTTGTGTGTTGTAGATGAGCCACAGAACCAGAAAATGACTTTTCTGTATGAGAAAATGAAATAATACCTGATGCCTTTCACAGCATGGCATTTGCTTCTGGATTAAATGGGCAATGCAGTGCAGAGGGCATGAAAATAGTTTGACATCATTACCACGGTGCATGCTGTGGGTGACCACAGCTGGTCACTACAGGCATGTCACTGATGATGCTCTGACATGATGGTTCATGCAGCAAACCATCTACACCACTATGAAAGGAACAGGAATGCCACAATGGAGGACTTTGTATATGTCTCCTGGTCAAAGTTAAGTTATTCCTGGTATCCCATTACAGGACGTGTCAAAACAGATGTATTCTCAGGGAATGAATTGAGGCAGGTGTACCAAGACACCATGATATGTTGACTGCTGTAATGCATAACATACAGTATGACAGATGCATGGCTTTATGCTACTACATGTGTTATATTTTCTTATATATTGCAAGTGCTATCACCATTTCTACATCTGGAGGAGGAGTCGGAGGAGAACAGAGCTGGTAAGTATGCCTCTATGTGATACATGACTCTGCTGTTATGTGTAGTTGTGAGCATACATACAGATGACCTCTTCATCTATGTCCATCCAATCAAGCCAGGATTACAAGACCATTAGGCATATGTTTGTGTGGTTTGTTATGGATGACTATATACATATGATATTTAGATGCATGCTGAATACTAAAGACTTGCAGCTGCTATCTGTTTTTATGTATTGCACAGTACCATCATGACTTTACAGTCAGAGGTGGAGTCCAAATAGGAGAGAGGCAGTAAGTGTACCTCTGTATACTACAATAGAATACTATTACAAGGATATGTGGCCTATTGCTGACTTTCTCTGTTATGTAAAGGCATCGCACCACATACAGCCATGACAACAATTTATGTGCATATTTCTATTCTATCCGAATAGGCTTTAGTATATGTGCTATGATGTTTTGTCACATCTGCTCATCTGTGTGATTAAGTGATGTGTAGTTTCAAATTTGCTTTCTGTGTTTGCAGCCCATTTACTTCCCACTTCCTCTCTGAGCTCATTCACTGATCTGAACATAGGATGTGATGTGTTACATACACACAGTACAGCCAGTGGCACCCAGGACACTACACTTGGATTCATTTTGTGGGGCCAATCATGTGGCTCATGGTATAACCACCAAAAGGGGGAATAGTTCACCTGACTAGTCCGCAGATGGTGGAGCATCAGATATTGGTCAAGATGAAGACCTTGAGAAACTGTCCCTTGGTGAATATGAGAGTGGTGATGAAATATCTTCACAATGGAACAGCAATGTCAGTAGGACAACATGTAGGCAAGTGGCAGAGATGTATGGTGTCTGATGGTATAGGTCTGTTATGAGAGGCACATGATTGTTCTTAGCATTGTCATGGCAAAGAACTGCATGCACTTGCTAATGCTACTGACCAGCACATTGTGTGTTACATGAGGACAGTACATCAGGCATGGAGATGGTCATGGAAGTACTGGCTACTCAGCAAGATAGTGTGACATGTATTACATTGAGCAGCTTGCCACAGCAGTGCTGGAGCTGTACCACACTACAAATCAGTCAACACATTCCCTGACTTGTGGGATCAGTACACCACCAGTTGGAAGTGAGAGAGAGAGACCACCTCTTGCATATCACATACACGGTCATAGTACATCACTGTCTCCGCTGCAACATGCACATGCAGCTGTTGCAGTTCACCATGAAAAGACCACAGCTTACACGTTCAGCCATATCACATATCCCAACATACAGATGGCACCACCAGATCAATGGTACAGCACCATAAGTCTACATTTTCATCATGTGGCAGAGGCAGCCAGGATCACAGTGTCAGCCATCAGCCTGGTTGTCCTTGTCAGCATTAGTGTTACAGTGACAGTTACCCCATTGTATGTGTGCCTTGTTGTGTCATCCTGACCCTGTGACAATGATGACTGCTGTGCTGACCATAACATATTGTGCACGTTAGTGGTGTTTGGCATGTCTGATGCCACAGGATTTATATTGTTATATGAGTCACATGGCAGAATGTAAAACAGTTGTGCACATAGTGAACATCTGTTCACGTCGTCTGAGTTGTCATATGAAGTCATGTTTGATGTCACATTTGTTTTACAGCTGCTTCTATGTAACATACCTGTTCATACTTGTATTACACCAACATGTATCTGTATCTTCATTGCATCTACTGTTGGGTAAGCCATGTATTACTGCTATTACTCATTGTCAGTACTGTATGACATTCTTGCTTGCACATCTATACATCAGAATGCATATCTGTGTTACTTCTGGTACATTATTCAAGTTATTGCCATTGCATATTCTGCATCACACCCTGCACATGCGTTTTACACCTGCACATTCCATTCACATTTACTTTCAGTCCAAGTTACGTATGATGTCACATGCATACAGGATCACAAATGTGCTTTCATACATGTCCTGATCTGAGTAATTCACTGATAGTCATACCATGGCTGTTTCTACATGCATATCAGCAGTGGCTTATCATACTGCACTGCACATGAATGTGTATAATTTCAGATGTTTATGTTAGTTACAGTCATGTTTGATGTAGTATTACAAGCCATGACAGCTGTGTTTTGTATGATTTGTGTATCCCTTGTCAGACCTGTAGCAATAATGGCACATATATCCATACTTTTAACATCAAAACGTACAATATTCATGATCACATCATATCAGGCACAAATATATTTGTGTATCATACCTGTTATGCATATGAATCACATATTCTACACCTCATGCACATTTACTTCTGATATCATTGAGTACAGTGCCCCCTTTGGTACCTACTTAACCAGGCATATCCAACAATTGGAATGTCCACAGGGGCTCCTCACTAAAAGAATACAGGGCATAAGTAAAATGTCCTATGCAGACTGTCTCAGCTCTATGCCTGTACTTAGTCTCCTACACACTGTTGAGGAAGATCTATGCCTGGCATACAGGGTGTTGTCAGATCCCACTATGATGGACCTCCTGCATATCAAAAAAACAAACAGTAACAGAATTACCTGTTCTAAAGACTTAAACCTTGCCTGTGATATAAATAGGACCTGCTGGAGAGACAGGTATGTATCCCAGTGACTAACCTGTCTCTGGAACAGGCTCCCCATCCATGTGAAGCAGACTTCCTCCCTAACCCATTCAAGTGTAACTTGGACAATTGGATGGGGAAAATTCACCCCTGGCTTGGCACCCATGTCTCTAATGGACACGGGCAACCTGTAAATGGTTCATCTCCCAGGCCCCTGCTTGTAAATGTTTAATTTCCCAAGCTCCTGCTTAGACTTATCAAGAGTACAAGAACTTGTCAGAGATTTTTTATCAAGAGTGCAAGAACTTGTCAGAGATTTGTGATGCATGGCTAGGCTTAAAAAGGCCCTTGTGGTCGTTAGACTAGTGAACAACTGTGAATCTATATGCTACTTCCCCTGTATGCATACACTTGCAGGCAGACTCATAAACGCATAACTGTGTTAAATACACACGCTACAGTAGACCTATGCAAACAAACACCCTGGCCCTAAAGTATTTAAGTGGCATGCACAACATGCATTTCATACACTTACAGGTATGGCTGCATTTGGCGGTATACCTGGCCTAAATCCTCCATTTTTATATGTATTTTTCAATACTTATCCACATATATTCTTTTCATTTGTGCATACAGTTGTTTCTTGTGCGGCATGTCACAACTTTGTATGGCACTTCTGATGTTTTGTATGGACAACTTTCAGACAGATTATTGTAGCTGTCACCTGTGATGCTGAGATAGGGGCACCGCTGGGAAAAATCACTTGTTTATCTATGTACTTGTGTACATTTGGCATATCATGGCTCAAACCTTCTAAGACATGCATTGTTGTGTTACCTGAACTGGCATAAACAGCCCCACCATGCCTGGATGTTCTCACCTTTGTATCCTTCTAATCATCTTGTCAATAATACTCTGATAGCTCCACTTATGACATCTGCAGTTCTTGGGGTAGTTCACCTATACCTAGTGCTAGCAGGTGAGCATGTTTGCATGTAATCATGTTATGCAACATGGTGCACACAGTGACCATTTGTTCACTTTTTTGGTATGTATTGCAGTGCACCCCTGCATGTGTCCAGACATCTGAGTCATGATATCAACACACCAAATACTTGTACAACAGTGTTTCATATCATAATGTAAGCTCTGTTAAATGCATCCTCAGCAGGTATATATGGAGGTCTTAATTGTGTCATAAGCCAGGGTTTCAGTGGATAACCACATTCATCTGTTGGTACAAGCATACGATAAATTAGATCCATTGTTTTAAAGCACCATGTTGTACAGAGAATAGTATTGATGAAAACATATATTTACTAAACAGTAATGCATCAGGGATGTCTCCATCTTGAAAAGCAGACCTTTAGTCACTTACTCACCAGGGTGTCTGGCCATCAAATTAATAATAAGGTTGTCTGTGGGGGTATACTTCATTATATCAAAATACTATATCGTCAAATCTCATTTTATCGAGACCACTTCAATGAAACCTCATAATATCAAAACCATAGTTAATCGACTCCCGTTCCATCAAATATAATCTCCAAAACCACCAAATCAACTTGTAGGTATTTATTCACAAAAATTCAGCATAGGTAACTTCCACAAAATGAAGTGGTACATTCAATCACCGGAAAAGAAACCAAACTTAAAAATATAGGAAATTCCCATAAAACACTCTGACATTAAAGAGATACAATTCAAAAAATGTAACAAGTTTCACATTTTAAGCACCATTGCTATAGCAGTGATAAACTGAAGACAATCAAAATCACTTCTGTGCTGTAAGATATTCTCAAATTGCTTATGTCTTCATTTATTTATTTTACATTTATTTACTGGCAAATATCTGACTGGGCAGGGTTGCCCGTTTTCAGAGGAGGCCCAGGGAGAAAAGCTCCATACAGTAATACATAACATAATAGAATGCAGCAGTAAATACAGAATAAAATACAGTGATAAAATAGAAAGTATAGGTATCAACATGATAATAATGCACAGAGTACTACAGACAATATGAGATTACAACATTTGCATCGACAACATTTCGTAGCTAGATGGGTGTATTCAAATAGTTAAGATCATACATTTAGCAAAAATAGTGTTGAGACTCTTGACTGGTTTATACATTTGATAAATATATTTCAGTTTCAGTGTTCAGTGGTGAATGTATATGATGGTGGCATCAGTAGGCACACAGTGATGCACAGTAAACTGTAAGAGTATGCAGCATTAATAGTGGTAATGTGCATACCCTCTGCTTTTATGGTCTAGTAGTGCTGAAAGAGATAGGTTAGATGAGAGAGAAGAGGTGTGTGTAAGAGGGTTGGTAGGTTTTACCCAGGGCTAGTACATGAGCAAGTCCATGAGTTGGAAAAATGTAACTTAAGAAGGCTCTTAAAGTCATGTATATTTTCTAGTGACTGGAGATATAGGGGAGGGGTATTCCATGTTTTTGCAATAGTAGTAGCATAAAGGGAGTCCCAGAGTTATATTTGGTTTTAGCGATGTCAACCAGTGATTTGTTGGTACTTTTTATGGTACGATTGCTGGCATAGTGGTGTAGGAGTTCCTGTAGGGCTGGATTTTCTTAGGGTCATAGAGGATTTGTTGGGCTGTAGTAAGTTGGTTGAAAGTTAGTTGGTTTGCTAGCCAGGATAGCTTTTTAAGGGATTAATTATGGGATATATACGATAAGCTGGTGGTGAATTTTGCTATTTTGTTATAGCAGATAGTTTATTAAGGTCACCTTTGTTTAGATTGAATGGTACTGGGGAGGCATACAGTAGTGTAGAGGGTAGGTGAGTTCTTGCAATGGTGACTTTTCTTCCAGAGGTCAGGTGATTTTTACATCTATAGAGGGTACCTAGCATTTTGTGAAACTTTGTAATGGTTTGTGCTATGTTTGTTGAATTTCATATTGTGATCTATGATTACTCCTAGTAGTTTAATTTGGGCAATGGGTGAGATGGGGGTATTGTAAGAGGATGTTATTTTAAATAATGGAACTGGGTCAGTAGCCTGAGATGGATGGAATAATATTAGCTGTTTTGTTTTAGAGTTAAGTATTAGTTGTGAGTCAGAAAGCCATTTTTCTATTGCTGAAAAGGATTTGTGGGTGATTTATTGTAATTGTTGGAGTGATGGGGCAGAGCATATTAGGGTAGAATCATCGGCATATTAAACCAGGTTGGCATGGAAGGCAGCCTTGTGTAGGTTGTTGGTGAATATGGTAAAGAGAAGGGGTCCAAGGATTGATCCCTGAGGAACACCTAAGTTTGCAGGGAGAAGGGGGGATATTTGTGTTTTCCCATTTTACACCTTGTTGATGGTTTGAGATATAATCTTTGAGCCATGATAGTGTGGAGCTGTGAAGTTTGAGACCTGATAGTACAGTTAGCAGTTTGGAATGAGAAACCATGTCAAAGGCTTTGGGGAGGTCTAAGAATATGGAAGAAACAAGATTACCTTTGTCCCGTTGTTGATTTATGGTATTGGAGAAACTGATAAGGGCAGTAGTGATACTATGGTTTGGGCAGAACTGTCTTGTGTTTTAGCTAGGAGATTATTAGTTACTAAGTAGTTTAGTACTTGGGAGTAAACGCATTACTCAAGGATTTTGGAAAGGGGGGTAGTATGGCAACTGGACAGAAGTTAGTTTAGTAGAATTGCCACCTTTGTGTATTGGTATTATATGAGAGATTTTCCAGAGGAGTGGTATATGTTGTTCAGCTATTGACCTGTTGATTAGTATAGATATGGGATAATAAATTGCTTTGGAAGCAATCTTGAGGAATACACCTGGGAGTCTATCAGCTGCTAGTGTAGTGGACTTTAGTTTTGTCAGATATTTATATATTGTATTAGCTGGGACTAGTTGTAGGGAGCAACCGTTTTGGTGAAAGGGTTTGCTTAATTTGTTGTAGAGGTGGTATTAATCAGATTTTTAATGGTGCTGGTAAAGTATTCATTAAATTGTGTTGCAGTTTTGGTAGTGGAGGTGTCAATATTAGGTGGAGAGGTGGTTGTTTTCCCAAGCTGTAGTATTTTATTTATGGCTGGCCAACATTTGGGGGGGGGGGTTGTTGTGTGTTTGGCTTGTACATCAGAGTAGTGGTTTTGTTTATCAATTATTTATTTTTTTGACTTGTTTCTTAACTCCAGAAATTTTGGCCTATTTTGGCTAGTTTCATTTTGCTGCCATGTTTCCCATGCCTTGTCTCTCTATTTTAGGAGTTGCCAGGTAGTTTTGGTAAGCCAGGGGACATAGTTCGACTTTTTTATTATTGTTCTAGTTGGGGGAAGCTGGTTGAGTATGTTTAGGAAAGTAGAATTGAAGTAATCCACTGCTTTGTCTGAGGAGAGGTTTAAGAGGGTGACTTGTTGCAATGATTTAAAGCAGTTATGAGGTCCTGGGATTTGAAGTTTTTTGTATAGCATATTTGTTGTAGAGAGGAGGTTTTTGTGGGTTTAATGTGGTGACTTAGGGAAAAAGTAGGTTGGTGGTCACTGAGACTGTCAGGTAGTGTCCAAGAGTTGTAGGGTTGCATAGGTCAATTGGCGGAAATCCAGTCTAGAATGGATTCTTTCTTGGAGTATTTATCATTTCTAGTAGGGGTTTGAATTAGTTGAGTAAAGCCATGTAGCTTTATGCAAGTGATAGGGAGGGAGGCGATACAGGTGGACCAGTCAATGTTAAAGTCTCCAAGTAAGAGTGTTTCTTGGGGGAGGGCATGGGATGACCAGTGAATCATATCTTCTAATGTGTAAATGTTGTTGCCAGGGGGAATATATGCACCAGTTATATTTAGTTGCTTTTGAGCTTTGAGTTTTACTTTGGTGAATAGGGTCGCTGTGTTTTTAAATGTAGGGGGATTTATGCTTATAAGGTCTATTGTAAGGTTGCTTTGTATAATATGATGATACCACCACCACGTTTGGTTATCCTGTCTTTCCTGAGTAGATTATACCTTTGGGGAAGTAACTCATTGTTATTAGTATGTGGCTTGAGCCCAGTTTCTGTGAGAAGGACTATGTCAGGAGAGTATAGGGACAAGGTAAGATGCAGTCCCTCAGTTTTGTTTACTATGCTTCTTATGTTTACTGTAGATGTGGATTGGAATGGGAGGGTTATGGGTTTGATTGCAGGACCAGGATTTGGGCGAATGTCCCAGATAACGTCTTTGCATGAATTATTCCTGTTTAACATTTTGAATGGAAATTGTGCTACAGTGAGGATCAGTAAATTTACCCCTACCCCACTATAGTGTGATCTCAGCATTGGTATATTAAATATACAGGGAGTGTGGGAGGTGCAGGGGGGGCTTGCTCCCCTGTGTAACTGCTGACATAGATATAGTTTTTTGTTACATTATGTTTGTCAGTTAAGGAGGTGCTCTGACTGCAGCGCTCTGTTAGATTTGGATAGTAGGTTCGATGAAACAGGAGTTGATGATTTTCATTGTTGATATTATGAGGTTTCATTGAACTGGTATCAATGAATTAAAATTTGACAATCTGGTATTTTGATATACTGAAGTAGTGAAGTAGACCTGTCTACCCAAGAACTGAGCAATGATCTCCTCTTTCTGTTACTGTAATGCTCTATATCTTCAGAAGCGTTTTTTTTTTTTTTTTTGGAACACAGGTACAGTCAGTTATATCAAGAACATGAAGGTGGTTTGTAATGGCATAGACCTATTCCATGGCAACCTAGATGTTTCTGGGAAGTGGATGAGTTTGTCCACTTTGTGTCAGATAACTGACAGAAACTGTCCTAGTATGCATGTAGCAGCTGTCTCAGACACCCCTTCAACATCATCCATATTCTGCTGAATGTCCCAGGATCTAGTCTACTCAGACTCAGACACACCTTAGTTTCTACCGGGACTTACCCTGCAGACTGGACAAGGACATGTGGGGGTATACATCCTACACACAGTCTGCACCAGCTGTCTTTCCGATATGTATCCATAAAGACTGGTAGAGAAGGGTGAAGGCTGCCAGCCTAGCCAGATAGAATTGTGCAGATAAGTCTATCATTTGTAAATATGAATGTTGAACTTAAACCAATGTGGCAACATTGCCATCTGCTGTAAAGAAAGCTAAGTCAAGCATTTCTTGTTGGTCCCTTGAAATTAAAATTGTTTCATCACTGCCTTTGATGTTTTACAATTTGGCTCCAGACGGGCTAGATGAAGGTTTCCTGCCTATTGTTTTAAGGCTAAAGTTAATGACCAGAATTTACACGTGGAATGTCCTTTATTGCTCTAAGTGTAAAAGAATGTAAATGCAGTTTCTGTCAGCCTGGAAACACCAGGAAAGTGTGAAATTATGTAATGTTTTATCAGAACTGCAGTTTCAATTTAAACAGAGAGAACCAGAAGGCATTAAGCATTGTTTGTCTGAACGTCCAACTCACAGCACTGCCTCTTGCTATCTTAGACTTGTGTTTTCTTGTAGAGATATCTAGAACTAGAAAGTTTAGACTAAGTGTTTTTCTGTGATGTCAGAAATGTACTACTGATTTATTTTAAGTATTTATGTGTGATCTCTGAACTCTTGACTAGCACTGACTGTGTAGTAGAAAGTATTGTCTTGTGGTTTTAATTATTTATTATTAAATATTTTAAAACCTTTTAAACTGTGGCTGGTTTGTGTAGAGATAAGTAAAGCTCTAGAGTACATTGCATGTATAAAATCATTCTAATAAGCATTGAGACTGTTTAGTCACATCTACCAATTGGATAATAATATTACATAGTAATAATTGGACACCCTTTTAAGAGCCTTTGAGTAGCTGATAAATATTAGCTGGGTGGTGGCAGTAATTACTACCGTATAGTCTGGGTAAAAGGGGCACAGCTGGAGAACCTGTGCCAGCCTTCCCCAGAAGTGTCTGTGTGGTTGTATAAACTTATCTCAAAGTGTGTGTGTCAGCTACTTGGGCAGGGACATGAAGCACTGGTTGAACAGAGAGAGTGATGGAGATTTTAGCTTGCCCAACTAGGCTGAGATCTGGACCCTATAGCTGTGCCAGTGTGGGGTCTTACTGGCGATCTGGAGAGCAAGGGAGCAACCATCCCCAGACTGATTGTGATCTCTGTGTGCTCTTAAGGGAAATTGCACTTTACTGTGTGCATTTATCCTTTCCTTATATATGAGATGCTGGTGTTAGTGGTGAGGATTGAGGCTCCTTGATTGCTGGGTGATGACACGGGTGTCGCAGTATCTATCAATGATTTCCATGTAAGAGAACTGGCTTTATGGGAGCCTGGCTTGGCACAGTGGTGGCTGTCAAATTGGATTCATTTTTAGCTCATTCTCCAATATAGCTTGCAACACCCCAGTCTGCTGGAGTACATTCAATGCAGCTTGCATTTTTTTTTGGAGTTATTCTATGTAATTTACAGGATTATGTTGCAATAATGTGCAGATTTCTATTTCTGAAAAGTCAAACAGATGGCTTCCATTGAGTGCCTGCATGGAAGTATTATCATTCCACTATGTTGAATTGTAGTGTTGTAGTATTTACACACTGCATTTTGGAATACAGTGAACATGTAAAGAGTCTGCAATTACCCTAAGCTGAATTCATAAACATTTATGCTTGAGTTCTGTTAGTTAAAATCTTGTGTGCACTTCATTCACCTAAGTCTTCCATTAGTGTACTGTGCTGTGCATTAACTTTCTTTTAGAATCCATTCAAAAAGATAATAAGACAGAAACCACACAACTGATTCAAAATAATATGTTGTTGTTATTTTAGCACCCTTAATAATAATACCAAGTAACCAAAGCTTGATATCCATATTGTCAAGCTCATGATCTCTTTGCTGTGAGTCATCACATATCTCTAGGCACAGGGACATGTTCTTATATACAAGACTGTAATCCATGTATCAGCCAGGTTAACTGCATTCAAAATAGAAAGTATAATATTCTAACATGAAATGCCAGCATGCTGCACATCTTGAAACCTGGGATTCTTCAACTGTATGTCACTACAGGTACTATTTTACTTCTCACACCTTTATGGCACAGATTGACACAGTGATTATGAGTAGAGATAATTGCATTTTGCCATTATAGCCCTAAAACTGGCTCACCCAACAAGTATGTGAGAATGTGGAAAGATCACTCCCACCTGTGGTCAGTTGGAGACACAGTGGTAAGTGTACATGGTAGGACACCATGGGTCATGTTTATCTGAGCATGAAGAAACAAACCTTTGTGCCCATTATGGATATATGTAAGGAGTCAGCAAAACATCAGCTGCACCACTCATTTGCCTTGCTCAACAGAGCAGTGTTGCCATATTTGGAATGATCTCTCTGGATGACAGCGGTACCATCTGGTGGACAACTGTCAGTAGTTTCAGCAGCAAGCTCTGAGGGCTATGAGTAGGCAGGTAATGCATGCACAAGTGTATTAAAATCTCATCACTGCACAGCAATGTATCAAACCTTGGCTTGCATCAGTGTTATTGAGTCATGCCTTGCATGCAGAACTGTTCTTGTTTTGCAAGCATTTATCACTATATGAATTATGCAAAAGGCAGATTTTGTTATGTTCAAATATGCCTGAAGTAGTGCAGGGAGTTTATATGTACACTTAAAGCCACAGATAGAAAAAGCTACAGCAGTGACAGATTTCCATGGTTGTAGGGGCAACACATAGCAATAAGGGCAACATGGTCTGATGTGGTACTGGTAAACCTTTGTATAGATGTGTGAATATGTAACTAAAATGTTCTGTGGTGTTGAAAATAATACTGAAGTGTTCCATATTTCATTATCTGCATACATTACAGACATGGACAAAACTGTAAATGAAGTCAAATGGCATGTATATGACACAAATGTGTGTGAGATAGAGTTGTCCTCAGTAGGAGCTTGTCAAGTGAACAAATGACTCATGTTATTACTGCAGCATGTGTGAGTGTGTGACACAGGATGAGGAATATAAACAAATTCTGATCAACAATGCTTAATGGTGTCTCTATAAATGCCCCTCTGAGATGGACTTGACATGTGTAGTGAGACAGTTGACATATTGCATGGCAAGGATCAAATTAATGTCATCACAATACTTCTGTAACTGTGTGCTACAACCTATGAACCAATCTATGAACCTATGAACCTGTAACTTTGACTAGCACAGTCGATATGGGAAACACACCCATAAATTGAAGGGCAAATAGATGACTAAAAGCTGGGTACATTGGTGGATACCTGGTCATATGGAAAACTATTTGTATGCCATGTGCTCTGCACATGACTAATACCAAGCCCCCATCAGCTGATGTTGCAACAGAAATGACATTCCTCCACTGTTGTATTCATTATTGCTGTGTACATGTTTGTGTAGCTATTATGTCACCTTGTCTACATCCTTAACGTACAGGCATATAAAACATTAATCTGTACTGCTGGTTACATCAAAGAGACAGGTGCAGTGAAACAGAGAAAGTACGGTGTACGTGGTGTACAGCTATTCATGTACTGCAGAGACCTCGGACCTCATAACACAGTGACATCATAAGAATGATAAAAGGACTTGCAGTGTAAGGGCAGGTCATTTAGCATGGTATTTGTGGGCACAAGGTCTCATGGAAGCATGCTTAGTCATTGTCTGCTACTGTATGGGCATGTCAGAGCTGGTCCTGCATATAGTTTAGTCTCATATAATTTTTTCACACTGCTGTTGCTGACATCTGGCTCCTCAGTTAGCAGCTGCCTAGAGTCCCATCCTCAGCAGTTCCACATACCATGATAGTCTTCTTAATGTGACACATGCTGGGAGGGTCTCTTTTTTAGGAAAGCCTTGCATTGAATTTTTCTTCTTCTTAATAGCTGACTGCCTAGGGTGAGACAAACTCATCATCATCATTATCACCCCCCTTATTCCCATTTTCTACATGGGGTCGGGGAGTCGTGTCAACTAATCCCATCATTCTCTATTCAGTGCCACTCTCCTACCTTCTTTGACACTCAATCCTGACTGTTGCAAGTTTTGTTTCAAAGAATCCATTCGTCTCTTAGCAGGATGCCGTCATTTCCTTTTGCTTTCTTCCTGTCTGTCCCAAATCTTCTTCACCAGATTGTCTTCTGCTTTTCTGCATGTGCCCAAATCATTGTAATTTGATCTGTTTGACTTTTTCTGCAATTTGAGATAGTGTGGCTTCTGCTCTTATGTCCTTATTTCTTCATCTGTCCCACAGTGTGCATCGTGCCACCCATCTCAGGCTCTTCATCTCCATCAGATTTTGCAACTGCTCTGCCTTTATTGCCGAGGTTTTGTACCATACAATAGTACTGGTCACACCACTGTTTTGTACACCTTACTTTCCAGCTTCTTTGGCATTCTTTTGTCAAACACTACATATGACACTCTGTGCTAGTTGACTGGAGCCTGATTTTAGGTTTGATCTCTGCTTTCAGACTTCCCTTCTCATCAACCACTCCTCCCAGATACTTGAAGGTGTTAACCTGCTCCACTACTTTCCCTTCTATCTCTGTTCTCAGCTACTTCTGATTTCCCTATTTGCTGCCATGACAGCTGTCTTGTCTGCACTTAGTTTTATCCCATGTGCCTCCAGTTTTGCATTCCCTTCCCGTTTGCTGAAGTTCCTGTTCAGAATCTGCCTATAATGAAACATCACTTGCATACAGCAGGTTTGTTGATCTGTGCCCTCTAACTTGTTTGCCAGTGTAGTCCATCACCAGAAATAAGAGCAGTGGGCTCAGAGATGTGCTCCCATTCAAGCTGGAAACCCCTCTGTGAGTCCATACACTGTTCATACTTGTATCAACAGGTCCTTGTGCATAGGCTACACTAATTCTTTTAATGTTTCTGGGACTTTGAACCATATATGCATATGTATACATGTATGTGTGTGTGCGTGTGCGTGTGTGTGTGTGTGTGTGTGTGTGTGTGTGTGTGTGTGTGTGTGTGTGTGTGTGTATGTGTGTGTGTGTGTGTGTGCGCACGTGTGTGCGTGTGTGCGTGTGTGCATGTGTACATGCGTGCATGCATGTGTGCGTGTGTGTGTGTGTGTGTGTGTGTGTGTGTGTGTGTGTGTGTGTGTGTGTGTGTGTGTGTGATGTTCCTGTATACCAATGAATGGGCAGTCACATATGAAATATAATTAAGGTGGATGTGAGGACAAAACTCTCCACATAGGGATGTGCAAAGAGGCGTGCCCGCTACAAAAATGATTTTATTAAGTGTTTCATTATGCTGAAGCTTTAGCAAGTTTCAGCTCAACCAAGCATAGGTGAAGAATCATGGACCTTAAATGTGTAATGTCATTACCATGACTAGAGCTGTGTCCATGAGTATGTCAACCCCTATGTATTAGCTTGCATGAATCTATATAATAATGTAATGAACATCACAGTGCATCATATGTGTTTTCTATTAGATAGTATGTGAGTTAAGGGTTCCACATTTTGTCAATGTGGTTATACCACATATGGTCACAGTATGGTGATACTGTGAGATATCTAGTTCCACATTGTTTGTTAGGCATCATAAATGATTAAGTGCTGACATGCTGCTCTAGTCTGCATTTGGTCCACTACTGCTGAACAAGCATGTATGCAGTCCCATTCTGTCTCTGAACTGTAAGTACAAGGCACGTACGTGTCAAGTGCATACTCTGTGGACACTTGTGGAATAGCATGTATAAAGATATGCTCTGTGTGTCCTCTGATTGCTCATGTCATCTTCTCCATCATTGTGTAAATGTAATGCAATTATGTGAAAAGAGATACACTAACCTTGCCTCATGCATATGATAGATCGTTATGGTTGCTAAAGCTCAGGCATGACATTATGCCCATTGTTCATTGCAAGGCATATAGGTCACGCATGCACACTGATAATAGGTTCATAGGGGTATACTAGGCCAATGGCCCTGGAGCCTTAACAAACCTAGCCCATAGAAGTGTCCTGGCATCATGCCACCGTTAGTTCCCGGTGCCTCTATCAAGTAGAGCCACTGGAGTGACCCCTGGGGTGAACTTTCTATTTCCCATCCATTCATCAAGATTTCTGTTGAAAAGAGCCAGTGAGTTGCTCTGCTTGACATGTATGGGAAGTCTATTCCAGAGCACGGGCTGTCTCTGGGTTATGAACCTGTCCCTCCAGCATGTTTTGTTTATTGTGGTAATGAGGTTGAGGTCCTTGGAGCATGTGGTGTGGAGGGATTGGGATTTCTTTAGATGTAACATTTCTAACAGGGGTGGGTCAGACATGACTTTATAAGATTGCCTCTTAATAGACGATATGAGACAGAGAAAAACTGGAGTGTCTTGAGTCTGTCCATGTAGGATCCTTTTCATGAGGTACTTTTGTGGCCTTTCCAGCTGTTGCAGGTGTTTATTGAGGTACATGCCAAATGGGACATTATACGCAATGATTGGTCTAAACAGGGAAGAGTAGAGAGAGATGATGACCTCTTTCTTCCTGGATGCAAAACCCTTGGTAATGAGATGTGCCACACAGAAGGACTTTCTGACCACAGTGGCAATGTGGTGGTCGAACGAGAGATTGCTGTCAACCTGTGTCCCCAGATCTCTTATAATGCCTTCAGTGTTCAGTGGGCTACCATCAATGTGGTAATTAGTGGGAAGTGAGTTTTTCCCAAAGGGAATGACGATGCATTTTTTGGTATTAAGCTTAAGGCCATGGTTTTGAAACCAGTCGTTGGTCTCAGTAAGGCCTTTCTGTAGGATGTCTACATAATTTCGGGAGTTAATAATGGCTCCTAGCTTGCAATCGTCAGTGAACTTGGTCAGCCAGACTCCCTTTGTGTTGGCCTGGACTTTTGAGAAGTAAGTGCCAAACAGGAGAGGACCCAGGATTGATCCCTATGAGACTCCTTTCACACTGTGGGTTCTATCTGTGAGTCAATTTTCAATCCACCTAGTGGTATAGGGGTTGATGCCTAGTTTGGTGAGTCTATCAATAATTCTTGAGTGAGGAATGGTATAAAAGGCCTTGGCCAGATCGAAGTAGACTATGAACTGCCTTGCCATCATCCACAGCTCTGGTGACTGATTCAAAGAAGTCTACCAGGTTGAGCAGACATGATCTACCCTTCACAAAACCAAATTGCATGGGATCCAGAGTTTGGAGATTCCCTATATCCTTGTTATTTAGGTCTATGATGATGTGCTCCATAGCCTTAAATATCAGACTTGTCAGGCTAATGGGGTGATAATTCCCAGGGTCTGTAGTCGCTCCCCCTTTATGGAGAGGGATGACTGTAGCAGTCTGCCATTCTGTAGGGATAAAGCCTGAGGTGAGGCTGTGATTGAACAGGGCATGCAGGTGTGGTGCTAGTTCACTTTGTAGTTCATGTAGAACACAGCCTGGTATATTGTCAGGTCCCATGGAAGTTATATTCTTGGCGATGGACAATGCAGCTTTAACCTGTGCTGCAGTAATGCTGGGTGCCTGGCATTTTTCCGGTACTGTGATTGGTCCTTTGGGGGTGGGGGGGTGGGGAGGAGTAAAGTTGGCACTGAATTTGTCAGCCAGTATGTTGGCAATATTTGCTGGCTCAGTATAGGAGGTACCATTGTGCAGTAACTCAGAGCAAATCTGGGTATTGCCGTGGCGATTCTTGCTATAACTGTAGAAGGCTTTGTGGTTGTTTTTAGTGTCTGCCACAATTCTGCCTTCATAGCTAGCTTTAGAGGTTTTGATGAGGGATCTCAGCTTTTTGTTGAGGCTAATAATAGAGATTTTCCAGTCTTGGGACTTCACCTTTTTCTGGAACAGTTTCTTCCTTCTGTTTTAGAGTTTGTTAATGGCAGGGGACTGCCAGATTGGCTTCCTTTTTTTGGAGGAGACCATCTTGGTTCTGTTGGGTATGGCTAGTTCCATGCATTTATGTACGTGTACGTACAGTGTATTGGTGTATGATTTGACAGTCATGCACCTATTTTCCATTTGCATGGGTGCCGTGAAGTTAGCCACCTCTGTTTTTAGGAGCCCAAAGTCAGCTTTGGAGAAGTTTTTCATGGTGGTTACCTTTGCTGGTGGTGTGAGTGAGATGTGGATTTCCATGATGATTAGTTTTTGGTCGGATCTAACCAGGGAGGAATTGACTATTGGTGTTGAGCAATGGTTGCCCGTGTTAGTAAAAACCAGGTAAAGGATGTTGCTTCCTCTAGTGGGGGTAAGAATGAGCTGGTCCAGCGCATTGAAATTAATGAATTCCAGGAAGCATTGGGCAAGTGTATTGGTGCATGACTAGTTTTCCCAGTTGATGGAGGGGTAGTTGAAGTCACCCACTATGAGAGTGTTGGGTTGGACCCTAATAGTTTCCAGAGTGCTTAGGGACATGGAATGTGAGTTTTGGGACATGGTTGGGAACCTATAGTAGGATACGACCTGAATCAATGTCTTACCCACAGTTAGTTGTACCTGAAGTATCTCCAATGCATTATGCTGGGCTACTAGTCTGGAGGTGTGCATATCCTTTATGAATATGGAGATGCCACCACCTTTGGAGCTTCGGTCAATTTTCTGGGGCCTAAAGATGTGGAATGAGTTATAACCTAGTAGCGCAGGCGTGCCTTCTGCTGCTTTAAACCAGGTCTCCGTTACAGCACAAATGTCAATGTTCTCCATTTTGAGGAGTGCTTCGAACGAGTGCATCTTGAGATTTAGAATTTTGGCATTGAGCATGACCCTCAAATTGCATTTATTTATAGCTGTTTTGGTGGTAATTTGGTCTTTGGAACACTGCCTAAAAAAGGCACTATGGGGTGGCAAGAGCCTTAGCCAATATCTGGAAACCTAGGGGTAACAGATGCAGGTCATCTCTGGCAAAGCATTGAGGTCTGTCAATCATCTCATCCCAAGCAGACAGATACTGGATCTCCTTAAAATGACACCAGAAACTTATCCAATTGTTGAAGTCAATAATTTCTGCTTGTACTGCGGTATCATTCTGGGTGACAGTAGGATGCTGCTTAGGGCTAGGGTCATACCTGCCTGGGCACATAATCTGAGAGCTCCAACATGTCTCTTCATGTAGTCCAGGGAGGTACGTCTCAGGTCATTCACACTCATATGGGCAATGACAGAGTTATACTTGTACTTGTTGTGGTGTGACCTGAGTGTGTGTTTTGTGGAGTGACCTGAGTAATCATTGCTCTGCTCAATATTCAAGTGACATCTGTCTTAACCTACACTCCAGAGGTACAACTAACTGCAAGTGTGAATACTACAGACAGACAGACAGAGATGTGCCCTTATGATCTCTTGACACTGTTGGATAGATGGCTGCAGGTATATGCTGTTTGTTGAGTATTATTATGGCCATGTAGGATGTATGATGGTCATGTGTAATGTATGTTGACTGCAATAGACTACCACTAATGATATTTCCTGAGGCTGTTCAGGACACGAGCATTACTGGCAAAGCACTTCTGCTGTTACTAGCATGGCGGATGCAGGTCTAAAGATGTTCAATACAAGGATCACCATTGCAGTAGCCTATGCTATACGTGTCTTACCCCCTGTACTGGCCAGATTCTCAAAGCTTTGGGCTCCCTCCTAGGTGCTCAAACTGCTGGGACCACATGAGGTGCTCCATATCAAAGGCAGATGGAGTGCCAAAACACTTTAGAGCTTGTGATTTTTCAGTGGGCCCTGTAATTCTGTCAATCATCTAGTGATGTTTAAAAATCTGAAAAGATAAGTCCCTACTGGGGGATAACCTTCATACTTTTATTGACATTTATGTGGAAAACTTATGTTTTTTTTTTTCTGTTGGAATAATTTACTTGTGCTAAAAAACAGAGTGATTGGGGCTGTCATGTTACTTTGAAGGGAACTGTCATGTTGGTGTTTGTGTAAACTGTGAGGAAAATTTTAATTTTTGACTAAAACCTCTTCATTTTATTGAAACTTAGTGTCTTTGGGAACTTTCATTAGCTTAGAATTGCTTGGTCTCTGCTGTTCACCTTATTGACTCTTCAAGGTTCTACGATCAGCATTTCAGACCTTTTTCCCAGCTTACCAATGTAGCAGCAATCAGTCTGTATGGTTGCACCTTCTTCAGTGCACAAAAAGAAAACAAAAATTGGCTAGCCAGGTCATGGCAAGCAGCCATTTGTCCAAGGCATGCCAGCTTGGATTTAGGTTGATTTTAGGTGTCAAAAGGGAGAGGTGGGTGTATAGGGAGGGTGAGAATAGGATGGTGGTTAGGGAGGGTAAGGATAGTGCGGGGGTTAGGGAGGGGCAAGCTAGTTGGGAAAAGTACTGAAAAGTCTGGGAACAGAGCAAATCGATCTTTTCATTTCCTGCCTCAGCAACTTTGCCCACCGGACCCACTTCCTTGTAAAATCAGAATAGGGATAGTCTAGTGGTACATAAGCCACCCAGTGAGCTACATGGGGGTTGAGAAGGAATTTCCTCTTTTTTCCCACTGTTTTTTTTTCAGGTTTTCCCCTTCTCTTCCAGGTGAATTAGACAAGTTAGGTTAGGCTATCACAGTCAGGTAAGTAGAACGCACAAACGTAAGGGAGGCCAAGGTATGTAGGGGGAGGTCTCAGGACTCCTTATCTGGATCTCCAACAGGCCAGACTGCCCCAAGGGGGTTGTTGCCAGGAGACCACCCAATCCAACAATGGCTCCTTAGCAGATTGTAAGACAGCCCGGAGGAATTAAGTGAACATGTGATGTTGTGGGTAAGATGAATCAGAAGGGCCTGATATTGACAGTGCCGTCTGTTAATATGAAGTGTTTAGGAAAAAGCTATGAAGTAAATTAATGGCCTGCTTTGTGCACATCTCCAAGTAATTGCATTCATTTAGTTAAGGTTATTGGCAGTAATTAGCAATAAACACCTGGCTGCAGCCATTTAATCCACCTGATGTCTCTGTGTTTCATTAATGTATTAATTGTGTTGCTAACGATATGCAATGTGTTGTTCACAGTTCAAAATACTATGGTTCAACAACAGTTACAGGTAAAAGAACTTTGATAAAAAATGAAAATGGTTGTCAGTTTAGTAGGGGGGCAAGGAGAGCTGTACCAACCTTGGACAAAAAATATTAAGAAGTCTTCAAAGGTCAGACCAATTCCTAGTTTGTTTCATCTACTGGTGGGTGACTTTGCTGTGGCTATTTGTTCTTCATACCACCCAACTTTTCCCCATCTTCTTGGTGTAATCTTCCAAACCACTAAAGACTGGGTGGTAGCCATGTCCTCTACGGCACTAAGAAAGTCCTTGGTGGGTAAAGGAAAGCTACTATTGACGGTATGTGAGGAAGGGGCAAGTGAAGGTTCTTCACTTGGCTGGAATGGGGTTGTGGATGGAGGGTTCAGTGTGCGTAAGGGTCAGGTTTTATTCAGGGAGTGTATGCTTGGTGAGGAACATCTTCCAGTCTCCTGTTTCTATTTCCATGGACAGAACAGAGGGACAAGACTGATGTTCGTATTCACAGAAAATGTTTTATGATTTGTCACAGCTACAGATGCCTAAAGCTGCACACAACCCTCCTGTATTGCCTGTTTCAGAGAATACTTCTCTCACTATATCCACCCTTCCTGATGGTCACCTTCTTGATCCTAAGATGTCTGACAGGTTATACAAGATACTGCAGACACACCAGCACTTGTTTTAGAATTCTAAAGCAGACCCAGCAGTCATTTCTCTTTCTGTGTCTCCTACTGCTTAATAGGTTACTGCTGCAGACCTCATTCCGTCTGACAAAGATAGGAAAACCAATGGACAAAGAGTGTCTGAAAATGTACTTTTGTAGCACTTTAACTTTCAAGATTTTAAACTGCCAACTCACACAAAGTTTTTGCTTGTGTCTTTTGAGAACATGCAGAAGTTAATGGATAACTGTCCTTCTTTTGAAGAAAGACTTCATTAAATACTTCTGTGGCAGCTGTTTTTCAGGTGACTAAACATATTTTGAAATGTGCTTATGATGTTGCTGAATTTTCTGCCAGAGTGGCTCTTTCTGGATCAGTTTTAGGAAACTTGCTTAGCTTCATTCTCAAAATATTCCTGAGGATGTTAAATCTGTGATTTTAAATGCTTCTTTAGATAAAGAGACTCTGTTCGGCATTTCTGCAGCTGAGGTGTTTGAGAAGTGTGATGAAATGGGAAAATTGATTCATGGAGTGATTCAGATTTGTCAGCCTCACTCATTCTGTTCAGGTTGCAAGTTCTGCCTCCCTCTCCCCCACCCTGGCAGTTTTTCTATGTCCCTGAGACTTCATCTTCCCTTTTGGTATCAGGTAACCTCAGGCATTGGATTCTGAAGGCAGTTTAATAGAGGTACTCATAGCAATTAAGTCTCTTCTTTCTTTTCAGACTATTTCCTCTTGCCCAGGGAGCCAGATTTTTCCCTTTCCTCCCATTCTGCAAAGCATGGTGTCACAGGGAGTCATACAACCAGTACCTATCAGTCTCACAGGCGAAAGTTATTATTCAAGGATATCCTAGTTCACAAATCCAAAAGGATCCTAGAGGTCAGTGCTGGATCTTACTTCTCTAAACCTTTTTTCAAGATGTTATCACTTTGATATGTGTACCCTTATTCCTCATCTAGCTTTCATGATAAAACTGGATCTAAAGAGCACCTATCATTGCATTCCTATTACTAAGCACTTCTTGTTCTTAGGATTTGTTGTGTCTGGCTTACATTATCACTTCTCTGTTTTATGCTTTAGGCTCTCCTCCCCACCAAGAGTATTCACAAAGTGCTTAACTCCAGTCATTGCTTATTGCAGACTTCAAGGTACTCACATTTTACACTATTTGGATGATGTACTTATGTTTGCAGACTCTTTTTCCAGATTTTAATAGGTTTATAGGAGATTACTAGGCTAATGACTTAAGAGCCCTTACAAGCCTAGTCGGTATAATCTGAATTTACCCAATATATAACCCCTAGGGGCAAGAGGATGGCATAGGTTTGTGCTTATGCCTTGAGTATCTTACAGATTACCCCTGGTCCATAAGGGACATAGGATATACCCCAGGTGCAAATTTGCAATTCCCCATCTATTGATCCAAATTGCATTTGAAGAGGGCCAGGAAAGGGCTCTGCTTAACATGAATAGGGAGCCTGATCCAAAGAATGGGCAGTCTCTGAGACCCATATCTGTCTCTCTAGCATGTTTTCTTTGAGTTGTTTAGTTTAGATCTCTAGATCTGGTAACCCTCATGCTGTTTGACTTGTGGATGTACAGCAGATACATCAAGACTGGGTTTGTGAGTGCCTTGTAGGTCAGGCATAGGTCACCCTGTATTTCTTTGTGAGGAACTTCTGAGATCACTTCAGCTGCTGTAAGTGCCTTGTCAAGTACATGCTAAGTCTCTAACAACTGTTCAGAAACACTTAGTCTGGGTTTTCAAATCAATTTGTAGAAGCCTTTTCTCATCCCTGTTTCACAGAATGATATTCCTGGGATGTTTGCTAGACCATCCGCAGGAAGAGCCTTTCTTTCACCAAACAAAGTTTCAACAGTTCTTCATGAGTTTCTCCAACCTATGTCAAACATCTACAAATGAGTTTCCCATGATTCTAGAGTACATGGCATTGATGATAGTCATGCTTCCCTTCGCCGGACTACACATGAGGAAAATACAATGGTACCACATATCAGTCTGGATTCAGCATCTACACCCTTTGACTTTTCAGATTCTAATTGTGGGATTTGTAAAGAGATAGACTGATTGTGGGTAGACCAGGTAGCTCACTGTCCAGGTCTTCTAATTTCTAATACCCCCACCAGTCAGGCAACATAAATGCTTCAGATCTGGCATGGGGTGCAGTTTCAAAAGGGATAAATGTACAAGTTCTGTATGACCCATTAAACAAACAGAAGCATATAAATTTCAGGAAGTCAGCTATTATCAAGGCTTTGAAGGCCTTGAAGCATCTCTGGCCCTCAGGACCTCTGCAAGTGTACACAGACAACACTACATGATGTGGTACATAAATAAAAATGGGGATACCAGGTTATACTCTTTCTGCAAACTCTCTATAATAACCTGGGAAGTCACAATTTAGCTCAACCTGACCCTTGAGGCTTAATTCATTCTGTTAGAGCAAAACCTTGGTACAAATAAACTCAGTAGGACTAGGACAGACCCCCATACACAGATGTTTCATCCTAGTGTCTTCTATTAATTGATCCGACTATGGGAATAACTCAAGTACATCTATTTGCCTCCTTTCAAAACAAACAACTTAAGAAAAACTAAAGAAATTCTTCTCGAGGATTTCTTTCTGTCTGGCCTGGATGACAGATTCTTTCTCACTTCCATGGATGGGAATATTCCCAAATGATTTCCTCCTTTTTCAATTATTACCAGTGTTTTTCAAAAGATTCTGAAGGACTCTTCAGAATTTGTGGTGGTGACTCTCTTCTAGCAAAGACAACTGTGGTTCACCCCTTCTTTTCAATCTGGCTATGGGCAATTACCACAAGCTTCTTGACAGACCATATTTACTCACCCAAGGCAGGAAGAGCTTGATACACCCCAGTCTGGTAATTCTTTAACTAACTGCCTTGATGGTAAAATCTTGATATCATTTAGGCACCTAAAGTAGTTCAGTGGGTATAAAAGGAGGCAAGAAAGCCTGTTAGCAGAAATTCATTTATGTCCAAGTGGAAACAAATTTCTAGTTGGTGCCAAAGAAATGGGACCTTTTTCAGGCCTGTCTGTCTCTGCTTTTTCCTTATTTGTATGAGTTACTGCCCAGTGTTTTGTTGTACTTTTCTATCAGGAAACAATTGTCAGTCATTTCTGCTTGTCTGGCCTTAGATCCTTTTTAACAATGCTGAAGTTAAACACTTTTTGAAAGGGGTCTTACATACATGCCCACCTATAAAATAGGTGGTTCCTTCTTTTCTCTTAATAAATACCCATGATACATAGGGACACAATTGGGTTGGATTGTTCAGCTAGGTTTATAAAGGCCCTGGTGGCCATTTGCCTAGTATATACCTATGAACCTATGTAGTACATGCAGCTGATGTGCTACACAATTTGTGACATGGGGAAATGTATGAAAAGGTCAGAGCCATGATATTGCTGTGAACTTTCAAGCAGCTGTAACAGTAAGTGAATACCATCTGACATACACCCATGTACATCAGCTACACTCCCACATATAGTCTGACAGTATTAGCCCATTGTGGGAAAGAGTCATCATCTGTTCTAGACTCGACATGGGTCATAGGGTCATGGTCATCATCATGTCCACCATCTGATTCATAGGTTCATAGGTGTGTACTAGGAAAATGACCACTGGGGCCATTTTAAGTCTAGCCATGCATCCCAAATCTCTGACAAGTTCTGGTACCCTTGGCAAGTGTAAACAGGGCTTGGGAGATGAAACATTTACAAGCTGGGACCTGAAAGATGAACTATTTAAGGCTGCCTGTGTCCATTAGAGACATGGGTACCAAACCAGTTATGAATTTCTTGTCCCCCATCCAACTGTCCAAACTACACTTGAATTGGGTTAGGGAGGACCTCTGTTTCACATGGATGGGGAGTCTGTTTCAGAGAAGGGATAGTGTCTAGGATATGTATCTGTCTTTTTGACAGGTACTATTTATATCATAAGCAAGGCTTAAGTCTTTAGAACAGGTAATTGTGGTGCTGTTTGTTTTGCAGATATGCTGGAGGTTTATCAGATAAGTGTCCTACAATGCCTTGTATGTCAGGCATAGATCTTCCCTCAACAATCTGTAAGAGATGGAATACCAGGATAGGGCTTGAAGGCGGATTACATAGGGCATGTTATTTACTGCCTGTATTCTATTTTAGTGAGAAACATCTGTGGACATTTCAGTTATTGGATGTACCTGGTTAGGTACATACCAAAGGGGGAATTGTACGCAATGATAGATCTGATGAATGCTAAATACAGTGGAACAATGACTTCCTTGGACCTATATGCCATACCTTTTTTTATAAGTTGCACAACAAAGAATGATTTCCTCACTACAGTAGACACATGACAGTCAAATGCTAGATTACTGTCTATGTGTGTCCCCAAGTCCCTCTTAGAGGTATGTTGTGAATGTGATAGTTACCAGGGGTGGCTGAATTCCTGAAGGATACTGTTATGCATTTCTTGGAATTTAGTTTTAGTTATTGGCTCTGACATCAGTTATTTATCTGTGTCAGCCTTTCTAGGACAGCATTAGTATCAGTGGATGATTCTATGACTGCTCCTAATTTGCAATTGTCTGCAAATTTTGTCAGTCAAAAGCCCCTGACATTGGCCTTGACCTCTGAGAAGTAGATGTCAAAAAGGAGCAGGCCCAGTACTGATCCCTGAGGGACTCTGCTGGTGACTGGCCCCTTTGTAGAGGTGGACTCTCCAATTCTAACTTCCTGGGTCCTGTCTGTGAGCCAGCTGGCTATCTGCCATGTGACATAAGGGTATTTACCTAAACTCCTGAGTTTGTCAACTATGCCAGAGTAGGGTTTTTATGTCAAATGCTTTGGCTGTATCAAGGTAGGCAGTGTGAATTGTTTTACCATTGTCTGTTGAAAGCAGCTGGTCCATACAGCTCTTCCCTTGATACATCACATCCCACCTCAGGATCAGTGGACGGGCTACTAGAGGAGGCAGGTATTGGACGTGCTGCAAACAGAGATCGATGACACATGTTATATATATATATTCATAGAAGTCAAATGAGGCAGGATATGATTGACATAGTTGGGCAAGTATGTAACTGCAATGAATACTTATAGTGATATATGGACTTACTGGGTCAGCATGGCTGTGAGTAGTGTAGGGGCCCTACAGAGCAGAGATATTTCATTTCAGTCAACTATCAAGCAAATCTGATGGATAATGTTAAAAAAAGAACAATGAAGATATGCCTGACATGTTTTACTCTGACTCCATGACTAGTGCTGAAGGTTGAAATGCCACTGTTATGAAAAAATAGACGTATACAAAAAGTCAGTAATAAGCACATACAAAGCATCATGTTTCATTTAAAATGATGCATAACACACAGTATGTAAGACATACAGAATGGGTGGCGATGTTGTTCAGATTGCAAGTGTCCTATGAAGGTCACAGATGGGTGGCGCAGTGGTGCAGCGGTTAACATTGTCACCTCAAAGCAAGAGGTTCTCTGGTTCAATTCTCAGCTGGGGTGACTTCTGTGGAGTCTGCATGTCCTCCCCGCATTCGCGTGGGTTTCCTCCTGGTACTCCGGTTTCCTCCCACATTCCAAAGAGATGCGTCTGGAGCATTTCTCCCAAGGCTGCCGCTGAAAATAGGCTCTGTCCTAGTTAAATTTTCCTGGTCAACAAATGTTAAATAAATAAAATGCACTTAACAGTATTGCACTATAGCAACCATATAGACTGCCTCACCAAGTCTGTCCTCCCGGATGAGAACTGATGTATCTGACATAAAGTGGTAGCTGTAGGTTAAATGGAACACACACAACAGGTGAGCATACATGTCAGCCATAACAGGAGACAGAAGCACACAAAGGCTCCTGATCACAGTAATACACTATGGAGACCCTTATGTGACAAGTGGTGCTGGTGCCCAGATGAGGTGCCTGTGAATGGAAACAAACTGACATTAATATCAAAGGTCATACTTGTTCTAAACAGTGTTCAATATAGAAACCATAACAGCAACCTTACCAGCTCTGTCTGCACTTGTTGACAAATGCACCAAGGATGGACCTAAATGTTAAAATTGAACAGAAACAACAGGTGAGTATACACCTTAGCTATAACAGGAGGTACAGTCACACAAAGGCTACTGATCACACTCTAACACACTTTAGAGACACGTACGTGCAAAGCAGGGCTGATGTCCTGATGTTGATGAGCATATCCAAATGAAACATACAACAGCACACATGGAGTTAACTGTGTTATCTATACATTGTTTAGATAATATAACATGCTATAACACTTACCATGTGCATCTTCATCTGGTGTGTTCCTCTGCTGTGATAGTATTAAAAAAGCAGCTAAGATGCGTGAATGAATGGCCTTGCATGACAATTGAATAATGCATCAGTGTTTGTGGAAATTGGACATACCTGTACTTCCCAGAACACCTGCCTTAATATCTTCCCTGGGCATAAGACAATCCTGGTGGGTGCTATGGTGTGAGGCCAGGAGCATTGCTATGTCATCTGAGGGGAGGCAATGGTAGTTGCCTCCATGTGACATACTTCTCCCTCTCATAATGGTGGAGTCTGTTGGCTGCATGGAAGATCATGTCAGAGAATGTCACCGGCAGGCCTCCATGAAATGGTTGTGTCCACCCACAGCACTGATCATGTTGGTACTACCCTCCACACCTTCTGCCCCCATACAGTATCACCCATCTATCCAAATTCTGGCAATGATGATGCAGAGCCCGTATAATCTCATTTTCCATACTGGAAAAATTATCCCCCAGTTACAGCTAGATATCTGAATGAAAGGGTGATAGGCACATATCAGATTTTATACATGGATTTACATGACATATCAATGTTCAAAGTATATGTCAATTGAATGCCTTGCTCCTCTTGAACAACTGCACTGCTATGCAAAGCATCCCATCTAATGTATATTCCTGTCATGCACAGAAAAGCATAAAGAACATGTCTGAATAGCTGATTCCTATGTCGTAACATCAGCATACAAGTGCACTGTCATTAATACATTCTCCATCATAGGACAAGTCATATATACAGAGGAGAGATTTGAACCCATGGTTGGTGATATTTTGACAAGTAAGGGGCAAACACATAACCATTGTACCACAACTTCAGTAGTGCAAAAGTGGTGTCACAGTTCATGCACATTCAGCTACAACTACCAGTTCCACATCAAACATGTGGGATATATCACAGATATCATGTCATTGTAGTCAGTGATAAAGATCAGCACAAATGTAACCTTCATGACTTGTTAAATGACATATTTATCCGAATGTGTTAAAATACCAGCTTATGAAAAATGAACAGTTATGCAGTTCTGACTAGATGTGTCAACAACAACCGTGCTGAGGTTCCCCCAATCTGATTGAAAGGTATAACAGCTAGTACTGTTTAAGTAAGCATCAGTCAATATCTGTAAATCAGACCTTGAATGTACAATTTGCAGACAATTCCATAAATTGTCATTATCAGTAAACCTACTGTAGACGTACAAAGTAAATCTGTATTACTGACAGATATGAGCTCATTCTGTCCATATCCAAAGATTACTGGAGCAAGTTTGCTTATATCCATATAGCTTCATATGGGAAGAATCTCCCCAATAATGATGGCTATGCATCCATATGCATGCATATTGGGAGAGGGCCTACCTCTATCCTTTATGTAACTGACATATTGATCTGCAGAGAGTTTCCCAAACAAAAAAATGCATGAAATATGTGTAGTAAGTTTCAAAGAACAGCATGACAGACATCTGGAGCAGCTGGAAAGGCCACAGAAGTACCTCACAAAGAGGATTACTGGCCTCAAAGAGATGCCCTACACTGACCGTCTCAAAAAACTCCAGCTTTACTCTGTAGCATTGTAGCATATCACCTACTCCATGGAGATCTCTGCCTAACATATAAAGCTATGTTAAACCCAGAGCTGTTGGACATGCTACACCTAAAGAAATCCCAATCCCTCCGAGCTACATGCTCCAAAGACCTAAACCTTGTCACCACAATAAACAGGACATGCTGGAGGGATAGATTTCTGTCCCAGAGACTTCCTATACTCTGGAAAAAGCTACCCATCTATGTCAAGCAAAGTTCCTCATTAGCACTCTTCAAGAAAAATCTTGATGAGTGGATGGGAAATAGGAAATACACCCTGGGGATTACTTTTGTGGCTCAGCTCGACAGGGGCACAGGAAATTAACTTTCTTGGGTGGCGTAAGCCAGGGAACATTGTTGGTCAGTCTAACTTAGGCCCTTAGGCAGATAGCCTAGTACCACCTATGAACCTATGAACATATTAGATTGATAATGAGCATTGTCATTCCACAAAAGCAGTAGAAGCAGCTGACCTCAGCAGTCAATCAGCTTTACCCAACAGTGAGGTTAGCTCAGCCCAAACACCTATTACGTACCATTTGCACCATACATAATTAATGAGGTTCATTGGCATACAATATTTTAAAATCCCAACAGCAAACATCCACTCATTTTTCCTGTCAATTTAAAAGTAGTGTAAAGTAACTGAAAGCATTTTTTTCCTGTGGAGAAATTGTTTCTTTTTCTTTTCTGTGGCTTGCATAGTGTTTTAAAATACTTTTTACTGTGTTTCCTTCTGTCAAAAAAGTATTTTTGCACAAAGCTAGTGCACATCCACCCTTTATGAAAAAGAATATACTTAGAGGACAAATGATCAGAATGTTTCAACTTACAACTAATCATGTAGATTTTTCTGAAGGTCTTGAAGACATTGTTAGGTTATTTTGTTAGGTTATTTGCAGATAGGGGTTATGACAGGAGTGAACTGCGAAGAACAGCAGCAGAGATTATATCTAAAAGAGGTAGCTCTTTCCTCCTATATTACATGAGGGCTGACTAGCAAGAAAGTTTCAGATAAGAATGACAGCATAAACCAAACAGTTTCTGTTTATGTATGACAGCTGATGACAAAAACATCAGGAAAATATTACAGAATAACTGGAATATTCTTAAAGGGAATTTTGAACTAAGTCAGAAAATAGGTGAACAACCAAGGTTTTATGTTAGAAAAACTAGGGCCATTATGCAGTTTCTAGACACAGATTATACAAGTGTTAAATTTATTCACACTGTCAAAAATCTAGGAATGTTTAAATGTGGGTTTTGCACTAGTTGCAGTTAACAAAAAACAAAAGACAAAGCCAGAAAAAGACAGCAGCGCGATGTAGTCTAAACCAATTCCTTTAATACTCCAAATTAAGCACTTTCATCACGGTATAAGACTTCTTCAGAATAAAATATAAAATAAAGTCACATCTTTAAATAGCACACCCATAGCTCCAATTGATCATAATTAATGCATCACTTCCTACATTCCCCACTTACACTAAACATCAATGAAATACTAAAGGTACAACAAAATAAATGTATAAAGGTTATATATACACATGAAGAAATATATATAAGAATATTTATATGCAAAGACATATATATATAAAAAAAAACATTGAAACAATGCTGATAAAAGTACTTTTGTCTCATATAAAAAACATTGATTTCAACTTCAACACAGATCTGATAGACATTATATCATTAAGTCCAGGAGCCTGACCTGCATTAATCTTAATTTGCCACTTAAAACTCTAAAACTTCATCCGAAGGTCCCCCCCATGCTCCACCTGGTCCACTATAAAGAATTTAAAGGCATGTGTCAGATAAAGACTAATATGGTTATAAAGAGCGTTGTTTTCATTTTTATGTTTGATGTCATAGACATGTTGGTAAATTCTTTGTCTAAGTGCCCTGATCATTTTACACACATAGTAGGCATCACAAGAGTCACACAACGCAACATAAACCACACCCCTAGAATAACAAAAATATTTCTTATAGGGCGTGATGTAACCAAAGGTCTTAATTTTAATCTTTAATTTAATTTTACAGGACTAGTTCCATACATGCCCGAATGGTCAGGATGGCCCCATGTTCAAATGATGTATTCCCACATAAATAATCATAGAACAATTCTAATCCTTCATTGTGGGGTATCACAGAGAAGAGGCCACAAACATCAATGGTTACAAAGATCAAATTTTCATTAAACATGTCAGGTTTTATCTTACCTAGACAGTCTCAGTAGTCTCTCATAACAGAGCATCTCCCATCCAAAACATGGTTGACCTTGTTGTCCACATATTTGGCAAGCAGAAACGTTTTAGAGGCCTTTGCGTCCAAAATGGGACACAGAGGGGAGGGTTGGTGATGGACTTGTGTATTTTAGGGATCCCGAATATTGTTGGGATCCTGGGGTGTTTAATCTGCAGAAACTCATGCTTCTCTAATGAAATCTGTCCATTTAATAACATCTGCTCAATATATAAATCAATGTAGCTATAAGTGATGTTTAATTCATTACGTGAGACTTCAACGTAAGTTTTGCTATATAGGAGCTCTAACATTCTACTGTTATAATCATTAAGGTCCATAACTACCAATCCCCCACCCTTGTCTGTCTTCATTATTCTAATTTCTCCATTGTCCAAAATGTCCTGCAACAAGACTCTTTTACTCATTGTCAAGTTTGCACAATCAGCAGTTCTTTTATGCGAAGCCAAGTCCCTAATTTCTTTTCACAAAACATCTCAAAAATCTGTACCATAGGATGTGGGGGAGGTATAAAAGTACTAGGCCTATATAACATACCTTGGTTCATTACAAAATTGTCAGTGGAAAAATGTAGTGCTGAATTCAACTTTCTTGTGAACAACTTAAGCTGTAATATAGTGTCAACAATATTAAGCCCTTTTGCAGGCACAAGATTAAGCCCTTTGGAAAATAATTCACAAAATTAAGCCCTTTGGAAAATAATTCAGCCCATTCACTACTAACAGAGGTCTGACTAAAATTATAAATACTATAGACACCAGTCATATTTTAATGATAACACAGTCATTGTTTATCAAATTATCATGAGCACTTGTTATCTCTGATAAGTATTCCGTCTCCCCCTCCATTGACCCTGGTGTGTGTCTTGCCCATATCTCCCATACACTTGTCTCCCCTGCCTCTGGTTCATCAACCGTTCCAATCTCCTCAGAGGCGGGGCGTCTAAAGAGACATTGGGACTAGTGTTATTTGGTTCATTATTCACAAAATTACTGTTCCTTTCCTGTTCATCATAAACATCATGCCGAACTGCTTGTTGTCCCTGCGGGGGGTTGGGATACGCTCTCCCTGCATCATAATCTAACTTGTCTCTTAACAATTTCTTTTCCTTTCTCTAGCCCTGGAAAACAATTACGTCAGTTTTGAAGGTAATCTGTTTAAACAAAGACAGGGTGTGGCAATGGGTGTGCGATGTGCCCCAGTATTTGCAAATATTGTTTTGGCTCAATGGGAGAACCTGTTAATTATGAACTCAGAGTTTAAGGACCTCTGTGTGCTTTATGGGTGCTATTTGGATAACATTGTCCTATTCTGAAAAGGAAGTAAAAATTACCTGAATAGGTTTTTCACATATATTAATGAGACCATTAACTTTTTGAGGTTCACTATGAACAAGGACAATGACATCTTGAACTATCTTGATGTGGCTATCAAAAAGAACTATATCACTAGGGGCTTTACCTCCCATTTATTTTATTTCGGAAGCCCACTTACTCCAACTCACTGTTGCATTTTAACAGCTGGCACCCATTGCACCAAAAGAAAGCATTGGTAAAGGGGCAGTATGTCAGACTGGCCAGGATGGTCTCCCAATTTGATAATTTACTGAGAGAATTTGGGGTATTGAAAGACATTTTAATGAGGAAAGGTTACCCTGAAAATTTTGTTGGCAATATAGCTGAAGAGGTAATAACTAAAAGGGAAGTTGGGACTTTTTGTACCGTTTTGTGACATACATCCAATGAGGTGTCTGCACATGAAAGATCAAAGGGGTTTGGTAGAGCTCTTATTCTCCCATACACTATGAATTTTTATGACATCAAAGAGATTGTGACTAAATTTTGATCAATATTCACCTTGGACATTGATGTCTATGATAAATTAGGCACTAGACCATTGGTAGTGTATAAAAAGGAGACCTCCTTGAAGGACCTGGTCGAAAAAGCTATTAAAAAAACAGATCGGGGGTAGCTTTAAATGTAGTAGGTGCCCACAATGCCCACACATGTTGGATTCCACTAAGATTAAAATTAAGAACTTTGGTTACATCACACCCTATAAGAAATATTTTTGTTATTCTAGGGGTGTGGTTTATGTTACGTTGTGTGACTCGTGTGATGCCTACTATGTGGATAAAATGATCAGGGCACTTACACAAAGAATCTACCAACATGTCTATGACATCAAACATAAAAATGAGAACAAAGCCCTTTATAATAAGCATATTAGTCTTTATCCGACACGCCTGAATTTTTAGAGTTTATGGAGCTTAAGTGGCAAATTAAGATTAATGCAGGTCAGGCTCCTGAACTTAATGATAGAATATGTATCAGTTCTGTGTTGAAGTTGAAATCAATGTTTTTTACACGAGGCAAAAGTACTTTTATCAGCATTGTTTCAACGCATTTTTTATATAAATATGACTTTGCATATAAATATTCTTATATATATTTCTTCATGTGTATATATAACTTTTATACATTTATTTTGTAGTACCTTTAGTATTTAATTGATGTTTAGTGTAAGTGGGGAATGTACAAAGTGATGTATTAATTATGACCAATTGGAGCTAGGGGCTTGTTATTTAAAGATGTGACTTTATATTTTATTCTGAAGAAGTCTTATACTGTGATGAAAGTGCTTAATTTGGAGTATTAAAGGAATTGGTTTGGACTACAGTGTGCTTCTGTCTTTTCTGGCTTTGTCTTTTGTTTTTTGTGATTCACTAGCTGCAGTTACATTTGGGAAGGTCCTTCCATTATGTTGCCCCATATGGATAGAAGTATTAAAGGAGAAAAAGTCTTTGTAACAGCGCAAACATAGTATATATTGATATATGCTCCTGTTACTCCTTTTATATAGGAATGACAACAAGGAAGGTAAGTACTAGAATAGAGGAACACATATGCTATAAAGAAAACAGACACAAATAATGCACCATTCAAGCATTCCACTGTATGTAAGTCTTTCAAAAAGTTTTATTTTTCTGTCCTAGAGTTAGTTCCAAAAGATTTGAGGGAAGGCAAGTACAAGAACAAAATTCTTAAAAGAGAAACTTTCCTGGCAAGTTAAGATGCAAGCAGGCAAATATCCTGGTATTAATGAAAGTGTTTATTAGAATACAACGCTTGTTAATACTGGCTGGCTTACATACAAAATTGTCATTAAATAAATGTGTTCTATAGACTGAATTGGAACTGTTAGATGATTTGGTGAATACCTAAGTGCTAATTTTTCAGTAGTGTATTTAAATGTGTTTTTTTACTGCACTTTATTCTGATGAAGTCTTTGGACGAAAGCACTAAATCTCTGAATAAATAATTATTTTACTTGTGGTGTTTCTGCTGCCTTCCAGTGAACGTTTTTTGTTACAACAAATCAAACTGGCCCCAGTCGATTTCACCCACAGTGTGCAGAGGTCACAGTCACCTAAACTTGTTTTATAACAATTTCCCACAAGCTTCTATCCTTTTAAAAGGAAGTTAGGGTCAAGGTTTAGTTATTTCTCACCCATTCATTATAGTGATTTTATATGTATGTATATATATATATATATATATATATATATATATATATATATATATATATATATGTATATATATATATATATATATATATATATATATATATATATATGTATAGATATACAGCACACACACACACACACACACACACACACACACATATATATATATATATATATATATATATATATATAGATGTATATATATATATATATATATATATATATATATATATATATATATATATAAGGAACTGAACAGATGATAGCAACAAAAAAAACACAGTATACTGCCATTTGCTCTGTGTGCAAACCAGCAGACCAGACAGTACATGTAAGTAACCAAAACTAAATAAAAATAATACAGCAGCAGATCCCATGGTCTACAAATCTTGTGACTTATTCACCCAAGACTGTGAGATTTAAATTCTCTCAGTTTGTACAGGAGCTGGTGCTGCAAGATATTACTGTCTTAACACAAGCAAAACTGACACTGCTTGATTTGAGTCACAGATGGGCATGCTGCTTGTGATCTGTCAGTTCACATGCTGAAAGCATTTCCTGAGTGTCTCTGCAGCTTTCATGTACTGCTGATTCTGTCAGGCATTCGACACATTTTATAAAGTGTGAAGTTCCACCTATCTGCTGTGCACTTTTCAGGTACTGTTACTTACAGCTGGCTTTGAGCTTTGGGCAGTTCTGCTAAAGCTGAATGTTTCATTCAGCAGAACATTTAGCAGTTAGACAGTGGGGAAGGGGTTAACATCTGGGATTTCATTTCTGTCTGCCTCAAGGAAGAAACAGCTGGTCCACAGGGATCCACACCTCCTGGTGATCTAGTTTATGTTTTTCCTTCACTTCCTTTTCCTGCATAGTAGCATACTCCAAACTACAGCAAGGGGACACAGTAGCCCTCTCCCCATCCACTATCTCACACATGACAGAGTACAACTATACTTCCCATGGTTCCCACCAGTTGGCCCCAGTCAATTTCACCCACAGTGAGCAAAGGTCACCATCACCTAAGCTTCATTTCTAACAACTTCCCACAAGTTCCTAGCCCTTGAAAAGGAAGTTGGGGTCAAGGTTTAGTTATTTCTCACCCACTCATCACAGTGCACTATGGTAGCCTGTAGAGAATACATTTCAGCTTGCAGCAATCTGCAAAGTAAAGAAAGAACTGAACAGGAACTTGGGTTACATATAACCCCCTTCATAAAAGTAGCATCCGTGTCGTTTAGAAAATGTAATATTATTACAAGGAGGCATAAGATGAACTTAATAGATTTGTAAATGACTGTACAAGTCAGGCTGTGAGCATATGAGAAAAACAGTGAGTGAAAAAACAGGGCAATAAAACAGTAATCTTATAATCTTATAATTTCACAAAATTCACAGTCTTACTAAGTGTTTATAGTAATGACACTGGCTGCCTAGATGTGGTTTCAGTCTAGTGATTTATACAAAATTTTAAATGAGAAGAAAATTATGCACTATGAGAAACTTTTGTGAGTGCATGACAAATGAAACAGCCTTCATAAGCATTAAGAGATTAAAAGCAAGATAACACAAAGTGCATGGGTTACCTACAAGATGTTTATAATGATAGAGTAAAGCAAATCAGTTTTTAGATAGAGAAAATGAATGATGAGGAGGCCAAACAACCTTTGCCTGCTGTGCTTCTAATCACTATATATCTGTCCCCTAGGGTTCTCTATAAGAAATGAGAGATTGCTGTCACAAGCCCCATTATTACATAAAGTAAAATGCAATTGACAAGAAAATACAGTTAGTCTTAAAAATCAATGCTAATTCAATTTAAAGGTTTTTTTTTTTTTTGCATGGAGCCTTGTTCCTGTATCCTACACTAATTCTGAAATCAATAACTGTACCACAAAGTAAGTGAAATACTTCAATGTGTAGTGGGATTGGATTTTGTGTATATTCCCTTTTCACACTTTTTGTGTCACTGTTCTGAGGATTGCAATTGCAGTACTAAGGAATTCAGCAGAAATCTCTGTCTGCGCAAGTTCACTGGTGCTTGGTAGTAAGACGTTAGGCTACTGACTGGATACTCTGTGATTCAACACCTGAATAGTTAATTTTAGAATAGGTTATAAGTCTGAAGCATTCAAACTGTGGAAAAGATTGCTTATCCTCCATATGATTGCACACTCCTCCCTCTCTTCCACACTTAACCATGATTAGTAACTTTAGGATGGGTTATAATTTTGGAACAATCTGACCATGGGACTTGCCTATCCTCTATATGATTGTACACTCCTCCCTCTCTTCCACACATAACCCTGATTAGTAACTTTAGGATGGGTTATAATTTTGGAGCAATCACACCATGGGACTTGCCTATCCTCCATATGATTGCACACTCCTCGCACCCTTCCACACATAACCCTGATTAGTAACTTTAGGATGGGTTATAATTTTGGAACAATCTGACCATGGGACGTGGCTATCCTCCATGTGGCTGCATTCTGCTCACTCTTGTCCATACAGACTGTAGTGCTGGATGTGGAGTGATGTCAGAGTTTGGAATATGCTGCCTAAATGCTCTGATGCACTTGTCATTGTCTAGGAAATGCATGAGAATCTCATACAGGGCACATTCTTGTGATGACAGCATCAGAAAGCGCAATTTGCATTGACAACAGCATCAGAAAGCACCGTTTGCATACTGTACAACTAACTCACAGCCTGCGGCTATGCTTAACATTTTATACTTCCAGTTTAAACACGGTTCTCCATTTCTGGCTACTGCTTCATCATGTAAAGGTTTTGTTTAGTACAAATCAAGTAGTGCCAGGACTTTGTAATCTCTCCCAGAATGCCAGCCCAGCATATTCTGTGCTCTAGCCAAAGTTTAAGAAATTCAGACAGTAAGAAACAGAATGAGAATTAAAATGATGTGTTTGCAGTTTATACAACATTTAAGAAAATGATAAATTGCATATCTGTCAGTTAATTAGTTTTTAAGTTGATTCTGGTTAGAGTCTATATATATGGATTGCTGTGTTTAATATTTTTTGTCTGATGAAGGCTGAGCATTGTCTTGGCCGAAAGCGCTTACAGTAATAAACAGTCCGTGCCTTTTTTACCAATCCGCTTCCGCTGTTTTTTGTTGTTTTTGAAGTTTTTATTTTTATTTTTGTGCACGTTGGAATTTCTCATTACTTTTTCTGTGTTTACTCTGACTTATTTGTGCTCTTTTTGTTCAGTATTCAGTTACTTGGGTTGTATTTGCCCGACTTCTTTTTTCCCTTTGGCTAGTGCTCATTCACTACATGTTAGACTGCTAAGCAAGGACACAGTGGTTCTACTATGGAACCCCAAATGTCAGAATGCAGTGGAACAAATTTGTCAAAAACTAATGCCTGAGACTCAAAAGGGAGAAAAATTTAAATGCAGTTGTTTTCTGTGGGAAGAGAGAAAGCAAGCCCCTCATTCCTCAGACTTATATATACCAACTCTACAATCACACCAACTCAAAGAAGAGAGAAATAACCAAAAAAAATTAAAAAAAAGGAATCTAACTGTATAATGACAGTGACTTCCTATGGAAATTAGCAATAGTTGTTGTGTTCCCTGGTATCTCATGCCTTGGAAAGCTGATACTCAGGGAAGTTTACCTTGGCCATCTGTAGATGTAGCACACACAAAACTATATTATGCACTCTTTTGTGTTGTTGATGGGCAGCTGAGAAAAAAGTATATTGTTTACATACTTCACAGCAATCACTCTTCTCTGAGTTGAAGCAACCTGTGAGAGAATAAATAAGTAAATGGGGTGTAAGGTGCAAAGCTAGCAATATGAGGGGTGCAGGTGAGCCTGCTCCCCTATAAAAGTGATTATTTTACTACTCGCACATTTTCCGCTATTCCAGATCTCATCCACTGCATAAATATAAAATGTAGATGCACTCAAGCTGGTGAAATTTGTGCTAAAATTATTGAACCTTTGTATTTAGAACATCCAATGTAACATAGTAAACACCTTTTCTCATACATTTTAGTGATTGTTGTAGTCTGAGAAAGACTACAATGTTCACCTGAAAGCTTTTGTCGAGAAATATTTTTTTACTGGCATTTATAGGAATCATAGGAATACAAGGCAAATGAATCTCATAACCATTTACCCCTTGTCAATAGCCACCCTTATACTGTACCTTTCTATTCAAGGGGGGGCTAGGCCAGTCAAACCTGGGGTGAATTTGGGAATACCCATCCAGTCATCCATTTCCTGTCTGAAGGACGATAATTTATTACAATACTAGATTTGCAGTGTGAGTATATTCCAGAGGTGGGCAGGCATCATGTAATGAACATATCTTTCCATTGTGTTATATTCATTTACTGATGACATTTTAGATCCCTGGTTCTGATATTTGTGGGACTATTTGATTTGTGGAATTCAAGAGATCTAGGACAACTAGATCATTAATGACATGAAAGGAAAGGCATGGATTTTCCCCCAGAAGTCTATATGACACTGAATAACGATACATTGCTTCTGATCTTTTCTGGTAGCTTAGGGTTTTTAAGCCAATGATCTTTTAGGAATCTCTAGGGTATTTCTAGTTGTTTGATATGTCCATTGAGGTACATTCCAAAGGGGGTATTTATTGAATAATTGGCCTAATCAATGATGAATATCTAGAGACAATGTTCTCTTTAAATCTGAATGATATTAATTTGGCGAATAGCTCTGCTAAGTAGAAGGACTTTCTAACTTCTGTTGTTACATGATGATCAAAGCAAGGTAATTATCAACCCTCTTCAACCACAAGGTCATTGACAATGTCCTCATTTTGGAGTTGGATGTTGCCTTTTTTTGTATGTTAGGGTGAGGTTATAAAATCGAATCAACCTCTCAAATGCCAACAGCAATCAGAAAAACAAATGCCATACACTAAATTGATTTACTATCGAAACCTGGAAATGCACTCGGTCGAGTGCCTCTTTCCAAGAGGCTAAGCATTGAACCTTACCATACCAAAGCCTGAATATCGATGTCCAGACGGCAGATGCAGGTCAACAGGCACATTGTCAAAATGTTGAATATCGAACACTCAACATTAACATGGTTCGAGATGGGGGCTGAAAAATGTTTTCATTTTCGCTATTTCATTTCGACGATGTGATGACTCGACCGAGTGCATTTCCAGGTTTTGATAGTAAACCCACTAAATTATTTTATTTAGTATATACAGATTTCATATTTCTTTACTGAGTTAGCTTCACTGGTCTGAAAGCTCATTCATATGATATCAGGGAGTAAAGTCCAGGGATGAAACCTGAAGACAGTTTATGACAGTCAAATTAAACAGCTTATCATTGGAAGGTGGAAAGAAACTGGAGCTCCTACAGGACATAACAAAAGCAGGCAGACTATAAGGCAGACTTTACAGAGACAGCATTCAGATTCTATGCCTGATCTCAGGATCTGAGAAGGAATAGCACTAAGCAATGTATCACTATATTGCCCCTTTATTGACATTGATGGTCCTATTAGGATAATGCATGCCAGTTATCTTTTAAATGTAAATGCTTTCCTTCAAGAAGCTAGACCAACAGAATCCTGTGGATTACTTTTTATATTCTGAAATACACATAGGATATCAGTTAAAACCCTTCACTGGGTCTTTTGACTAAGAATAGCTGTAGGGAGGATGGTCTTTTGCTTGGATTTCTGGAAATTGTTGTTGTTGTCTTACATGCTCCAGTGAAATATTTTATCAACCTCTATTTGGTCAGCAGAAGTATGTTTGCTTTTTGGAACGTGTCAAGAATAATCCCTTTTTCTCTTTTCAGAGATACTACTAAAAAGTCTTTGAAATACAAACTAGTCTCTATACTTTCAGTAGCTGCAAAAATGTTAACACCCAAAGTACAGTTCTCCATCCACTGCAGCACATACTTTTGGAAAGAATACCTTCTCATTACAAGGGAGAGAACAAACTTAAAAAAATAACAATTTGGCCAAAAAAGGCACATAACAAAATTGACTTACCTTCCATTGTTCCTAACCCAACAATTCACAGGCCACCGAATCACTGGAATGGACTTTTGTATGGATTCTATGGTTGACAAATCAAGAACTGATGAACTGTGATCAATGAGTCCTGAGTCAACCACATATGGGTCAATTAAATGATCTCCTTCCATATATGAATGTGTGTGTGTGTATGCGAGTGTGTGTGTGTGTGTGTGTGTGTGTGTGTGTGTGTGTGTGTGTGTGTGTGTGTGTGTGTGTGTGTGTGTGCATGTGTGTGTGTGTGTGTGTGTGTGCGTGTGTCTGTGTGTGTGTGTGTGTGTGTGTGTGTGTGTGTGTGTGTGTGTGTGTGTGTGTGTGTGTGTGTGAGTGTGTCTGTGTGTGTGTGCGTGTGTCTGTGTGTGCACTGAGACAAGCTTTTGAGAAAATGCAGCTCCTTCCCAAGTGAAATAAAAGAAAATGTAAATAAAAAATAGCATTGCTTAAACAGTGAAAGCATGAAAGAAAATAATAAATTACATAACATTATTTTTCCTTTCACCACTCTGCTAGTTCTGTGTTTGCACTTAATAGAAAACCTCTTATTTAACTATATAGCTTCAAATGTCTGCAGGATCTTGCTTTCGATACTTTAAATATTTGGGTGACACAGTAACTGAGATTCTAGCCAACCCAGACTCTCCTACACATGCTAGAGATGAAATTCCTCGAGCTTCAGTAGAATGAAGAAAAAAGGTTAGCAGTATACCACTGAATGCCGTTTCCCAAAGGAAATCACTGTGGGTGCAGTTTCTAAGTATGTGCCAGCAATGATTCACTTGGTTAGGGAAGAGTTCACCCTTCTGTGAGTCTTTGGTGATCATAAAGTTAGTATATATACATTTGGGGGTTGCAGGGGCAACACATTGGGAGGTGCAAGGGGCTTGTTCCTGAAAAAAATATGTAAAAATAAATTTTTCACTCCAATTCCTGCCATTTTTTTCATCCTTTCATTATACTAACTTTCAGGAAGTTGATGTAGAACCTTCTAAGGCCCATCTCACAGAGAACTATTTTTATTTAACACAGAGAGGGGGGTGAGAATCTGTCTTCACCTAACAGTTCTTTTATTATAAGACTGCTTTATCAACTGAAGCACACACACACACATACGCACACACGCACACACACATACTGTGAAGTTCTTCAAAATGTGTCTGTAAATGCCGGAAAAGTGTTGGCATGTTTTTACAATTGACACTTACTTTTGAGTACTCCTGCAGTTAAGGGCTATAGAAGGGAAAGAAATAACCAAAGTTTCTTTCAAAACTGTGAAGCTCCTGATATTCATCGGTACTTCCCACCCTGAGTTTCACTAACAACCTCCAGTGGACATAAAGTAAGCAATGCTAGCTTTCTCATGTGAACCACTGTAGACTGCTGAGGCCATGAGGGCAATAAAATGACATGATTTGTTTTACAAAGTTTGTTTAAGTGATGAGTGGGAAAGAAAAAGATCTAATAAAGTTCTCTCACAGGAAACAACTTTCTGGAGGATTGCTTGCAAATGATAACTCAGTTTTCATCCACAGCAGAAAATGCAGAGGAGGAGACAGATTTATCACTTTTTAATCATGACTTTTTGCTCCACCTTATTGTGAGATGGTGGTTTGAGGAATGATTAAGGCACCTAGGGAAAAAAACAAATAAGATAAAACTAAAATACAATTGCAACTGTTTCTAATGTATTTTTTACTGACTTTAATTGAACAAATGACAAGCATATTTGTTTATTTATTTGCTGGGCTTTCATCAAGTCTGTTACCATGAAAACAGCACATGGATAATTTCATTTTTTGTCTCAGGCTGAGGCAGCATTACATAAGACTACAACAAGGATAGCGCACAAACATTAATCAAATGCAGCAAGCCAATATTGGAATATGGTAATGAGTGGGTGTTGATAAAGATACGCTTTCATTAATTCATGCTCTTTTTATAGCACTGTTATGAAAACAAGAGGTTATTATGGCTTCAGCTTGCATTAAATTACTGGACAGCCTTCACTGTGCATTTACATTTCTGATGTAGGACTTTAGATTGGTAACTTTAGAACTGAAAGCTGAATGAGATGTACACCTAAAAGACTACACATATTAATATATAAATATTATATGTCTATATGTTCTTTTAACATACTACTGGAATTTGTGGGGACACCAGTTAATAATTGTTCTGACCCTGGGTAGCTTCAGTTAATTAGATCATATCATACTTTTAACTTTCTATGAAAGCTTGCAACAACTCCTTTCTATACTTTTACTCAATGTGTGTTTACTGTACTACCCACTGATGAATGTAACCAAATGACTGAACAAAATGTCCTTTCATTTATATTGTTTATTGTAACACACTGTGTTCCTTATAGTATATTTACTTTTTCCTCCTTTCTTGGTCTTGAAACCATAGCTTATTATTTTTTTGACTCTGTACTGTACTTTATTGAGATGTCTATTGTATTTACTGTATTTGCTGTACTAATCTTTGTGGAGCTTTTCTCCCTGGGCCTCCACTGAAAATGGGAACCATGCCCAGTTGGACTTCCCCAATAAACAAATGTAAAATAAAATAAAGTAAATAATAATATTTACAAAATCATCTCAAAAGATACAACATGACTTATTGTCCTGTAAGATTTGTAAAATGCATTATAAATAACAAATGAAGTTACTAGCCTGACAGCAAAAACACAAAAATTAATGCGCCACTGTAGTCTTTAAATCGCACAGTCTACTCTTTAAAATATTATACACAAGGTGTTGCCACCCCATCAAAGAAACAATAATTACTCAAAATCCTGCCCACGCCAGTAATTCAACCTGTGTAGGAAGTTATGCATGGCAAATTCCAGGTTTATAAATACATCATTAACACAATATTTTACAGAGTAGCTTGTGCTTCTATACAATACATAGACAGTTAGACTTTCTTATTGGCAAAATGGTAACAAGCAGGTACATAAGAAATCTAGCCATCTGCAATGAGACTGATGACAAGAAAACAGGCGTCTCAGAGCAGAAGTCATTCTGATATCTAACCTTATTTATTTAGAAACAATAAACAACTTAATGCAGCTTTCTCCACCCCATAGTTGTAAACTACCTGGCTGCAGTAAGGGAAGTCTGCTGTTTTACTAAACCTAGGTTTATTCATACTGAAATATAGAATCTTACAAAGTGGACAGATGCCAAGATATTTCTTTTTTGTCATATCAAAAAAAAGGTATATATTTTAATGTGAAACAAAATAAAACTACTGTAGTATTGCTTCAATAATTATTATAGCTGTTTAAAACATTTGAAAATTTTTAAAATACAGTCATTCCTGAGTCTTCTTCTTGTAAATTATTGCAGCAGACCATGTACCACAACAGAGGCAGTGTATTCTGTCTAGCTCACATGGGTATGGGTATCTACTTAAAAAGTTATATGAGTTCTTCAGTGAAACCAAGTAAAACAGCTGTGGGAGGGGAGTGGATAAGAGTGGATGGGATAAATGGGGAGGGGCTATGGGATTAGGCACTGGGGTTTGTGATTAGGATTATGGAGTGACTGGGAGTTTTAAGGATAGGATTTTAGAGTGAGGTTTAAAGCTAGAGTTAAATTTTAAATGTTAATTTTTTGTTGGTATGTATATGGCATGCATGCATGAATGACTGAGCTGTAGAGGTTGGGTCTCACCTCTACTGAGGAACTGTCCTAGGTGAGTTACAACTTAATGGCTCAAAGCAAAATTTTGTGAGCTAGCTGTTATGATGTCTGTCTTTTAAAAAAATGTCAGCAACTGTTGTAGAAATAAAAATATTTAAATAATCATACTGAGCAGAAAGTAATACAGGGCAATCATAAAATTCTTCCATGGTGGTTATCTTTGGTGGTTATGTTCCATTCAGTAAATCCCATGTGGTGGTGACCGTGCTATTCACACTTCAGGGATTTCAAGAAATAAAGAGTCAGATGAAAAAAAAGAGTCAGATGGAATACTGTTAAGATAGCAGCACCTGTTTTGGGGTTTTAGAATATTGTTCAAAAATTTTGAATATCAAAAAATATTCAATGAAATATCAAAATGATCAGCGTTGAGAAAAATAAATTTAAAAAAGCAATTTCAAAATGAAATTACAACTTCGTTTATGGAATTGATTCTTTCATTTGAGTTTATAACTAGCACAGGGTGTAAAATAGGCAGCACATTTTTTCCTTGGTGTTCAAGGTTCTTTCATTTTTTCTTGAATTTATTTTTTTTTGATTTTCACATATTCAGTTTTCTGATTTTTTGATTTTCAGTTTTTATTATTTTCATTACCCAACATTATCAGCTTTTGCTACACACACACACACAGACACACACTCACATGACTCAAACACACACACAATAACTACACACACACACACACACACACACACACACACACACACACACACACACACACACACACACACACACACACACACACACACACTTCCTGTTTGGCTTAGAAAGAAATCTCAGATGTAAAATGCTAATATTGGGTCGATATGTCTAGCAGCCAGATATATCAAATGGGAGAGGACAGAGCACATCGATGACCTCAATGGAAGGATCAAGCATTTACACTATAAGATATGTAGAATTTTGATAATGCAAGCACAATGGTCTGAATTCCATAAACAGTTCAGTAGATTGATCTGAGTTTTACACAAGATTTGTGGCGAGTGAAGTTATATGGAAAAGTGCCCCAATCTAAAGAGCATAACTTAGAGCAATGCAGATACAAATAATCAATGATGTCACCACAGCTACATTAAGCTATTGCAAAATCATAGTACAAGGAAAAGTCATTTGTAAAGTAATATATTTTCATTAACAATGTGACTTTGTGAGGGTAGGCAAACAACAGAACATGTTAGCGATATGTTAAAAACACTGACTGAAGACAATTGTTGATCAACAATACTCACAAAAAATGACAAATATAGGTTCATAGGTTCATAGGTGTGTACTAGGCTAATGGCCCTAACCCTGGCATTGTGCCACCCGATCTTAGTTTAGAGCCACTGGAGTGATCTTTCTATTTCCCATCCACTCATTAAGGGCCAGTGAGGTGCTCTGCTTGACATGTATGGGAAGTCTATTCCACAGCATGGCCAGTCTCTGGGTTATAAATCTGTCCCTCCAGCATATTCTGTTGATTGTGGTAATGAGGTTGAGGTCTCTGGAACATGCAGCAGGTGTTTAGGGAGGCACGCCAAATGGGGCATTGTACTTAATGACTGGTCTAATGAGGGAAGAGTAGAGGGAGACAATGACCTCTTTCTTCCTAGATGCAAAACCCTTAAATAATGGATGTGCCACATAGAAGGACTCTCTTCTGACCACAGGCAATGTGATGGTCAAAAAGAGAGGTTGCTGTGTGTCCTGTGTTCTCTTCTATAACGCTTCTTCTGTGTTTGTTTAGTGGACTACCGTAGATGTGGTAATTCATGGGAACCGGGTTTTCCCAAAGGGGATGACAACACATTTGTTGGCATTGAGCTATACCTGCTATATGTTACAGATATCACCATGTGAATCCATCAAAATCATCAAAAAAAAATAAAAATAAAAATTAAAATTTATGACAAAGACAAAGTATCATCAATGTCACTATCACTAGCACTAGCAACAACTAACAATGGTTATGACAGGTGTGAACAGGTAATACACACACCCAAGGAAATAGGGTGATAAGAAAGCAGATGTGGGATGAGGATGAAGAAGAGAGACATACAAGCGGTATGATGGAATAGGAAGGTCACAGGGAGAGACAGAGGGACATGGTTATTTTTTCTGATGGAAATATGCTCCTTTTTATTTTTTGGCAAACAGAAGGTATGGAAAATATACAGAAAGAGGAGGTGGGGAAAAGTGTGGGTACAAACATATGACAATTATCTCAAGACATGATGGACAAAGGTCAGTAGTATACATAAAGGATAGTTAAACTACATAAACAGCACACATATGGACTGTACATTGTGGATTTTGGAAAGATGACAAACAGGATAGAGATGTATACCAGCCATTGTGTACCTCAATAATACATTACATACCAATGCACAAAGCAGTGCTGAGGTGTCACAGACTATATGACAGTCATAACAAAGGTATATGACAATGTAGGTGTGTCTCTGATGGGAGGTTGAAGCATTGGGGACGTTTGCAACACATTGATCAACAACTTAACTTCAACTCTCCCAGTGTGAAAACAGAAACTGAGGAAAAGGAGTGCCATCAAAGCTGTTTTTTGAGTAAAATTCAATTACTGGCTAGTAAGTACACTGCCTGAATGCTATCAAAGAAGAAATAAAAAAAACTGAAAGGAAATCAAATAGAAAGGGTAAGGAGAAAACACTGTCTGTGAAGGATTCTGCAGCTGTTCAACAAAAAGCAGTTCAAGCTTCAGCTTTGGTTCAAGAGATGGCTTTCAGAAATTTAGAGAAAAAATTACTCAGATTTACTCAGAGGTGATCAAATTAAATGAAACACTGAAGGAACACATCAGCTCAAATAAAAAAGACTGAAAATAGGAAATGCTTTAACTAGCTGCTCAAATGAACTGATGCAAAAAATCAGAAACTGAAATGAAGAAAAAATGCCTGAATATGAATCTTCTCAGGAAGAGCTGTTTCAAAACATAGTAGAGTTTGAAGAAAGAGCACACAGAGAAAACCTGAGATTTTCTGCTGTACCAGAGGAACTGGAAGGTACAGACTGTATTAATTAAAAAAAAACACAAATAAGCAACTGGAATGGTATTCCACAGCAGGATTTGTTAATTGAAAGGGCACATTGAGTGTATGGCTTCAAACCTGGCCATGAGAAAGCAGGCAAGACCTAATTAGTAAAGATGTAATCATACCAGAAGAAATACTTTATTTTGGCAGAAGGGCAATATATTAAAAACTGAGGATGGCAGAGTGATTGTAGAACATAATTATTCTCTGTACACCAGACAGAACAGAAGTAGCTTTGTCCCAGCAATCAGGAAATGTCAAAAGGTAGGTGTGAGAATCAAGCTGCTGTATCCAGCTATCTTCAGGATATTTTCCTGGAGAATCAAAACATTTTTGATGCAGAACAGGCTAAGGCTATCCAACAAAAAGTGAGCCAACAAGCAAAAGATGACTTTGCTTCTCATTCTTCTGACAATAAAGTTTGCAGAGAGACTTTGCCACTGAAACTTTTGCCAGTGTTATTAGCGGACTGGAGATAAGCCGAAAGACACAACAACAACAACTACGGAAAATGCTTGAGAGACAGAAAAAAAACACAGGAATTAACTAGAACAATGAAGAGTACCTTGGAATTAAACCAGTGTCTGGTGTTGGGAGATGGAGATGAACAGGAAGAAGACATGCGACAGTGAAATAAGTCAATAAATGGGAGACTATTAAGCATCAATTGCAGTTGTGAAATATGACTTTGGATGAAAAAGGGGATGGAAAATACTGGATTTTTGTTGACTTTGTTAAACTTGTAGGATGACTGTAAAACATATACCTCTCTTTATGTTATTAATGTTTAGGAGGATACTAAAAGGTAGAAAAAGTAACTGTACATAAAACATCTTTTATTCTCATTAGTATTTGTCTAAAACAGTTCATGATATAAAATGTATATTATATATAATAAATCAGTTTTGTATAGTCAGGGGTATTTTTAATGTGGGTGAAGACTTTTCAGTGACTATTGTATGTGTTAAATATATGATAATAAATAAAGTACTTTTTTGTTGCTATAAATACAGACTTTACAGTTTAACAAAAGAATAAAGGCTGGGTAAAGCAAGTTTAATATTAGTATGCTGTGATATTGAGCTACTGAGGTGGGGTGTAAAAGTGCACTGATTATATTATATGTAGAATTAAGATATTATATCCTATTTTTACAAGGATGAATGTCTCTATTAATGTCCTTGGTTTAAGCTATAAGTACATGTTTTTTGTAAGCTAATAGGCTTTAAAAACAATGCAAAATGATGAAAGCCATGAAAAATGTCAGGTTTCTTACATATGCAAAGATATTAGTTTTTTTTCAACGTCAAATGTTCAGTGGAAGTTGAGAAGTCTGCAGCTAAAGATGGTTGTACATTCTGATTTGAGTGAAATTTACAAAGACTCATTGCTGAATACTTTTCTATGGAGACCAGCTGTCTGGGGGTGCAAATAATTGTGAGTTGTGAGCATTCTTTGTTGAGGGAAATGCAACATTTAAAGATGTAATGGCAAGCAGCTTGGTGAAAAAAATAAAGTTTGAAATTATGGAAAGTGAATAAGAAATAGCAGCCTAATTAGCAGCCTTAATACTTATTGCATTTAATAGAACAGTGTACAATTTCCTTTTATTTAAAGACAACTGGTGCACTTCTTCTTAGGGCTAAAAGTTAATGTTTTCTAAAAGCATACACTTTTTCACATCTGGAAGGGGAATAGGTATAAGAAAAGAACAGACCTCAATCAGTGTAAGTGTGAACACAGGCTGTAGTATGCACTTTAGCATGGATAACCTTAAATTTAGGTTAGGTAATGCCTATGGATGTAGCTGTCAATTTGCGGAAATTGTTCCTATCTGGAAGGTTAAACTTCATTTTTTTGAAGATGTACGTAGTTTTGTGTGTTTGTTTTAAGTTAATAGGGAATGGGAATGTTTTGAATTTTTTTAAGTTAATAGGGGATGAGAGTGTTTTGAAAATGTTTTGAGTGTTTTTATTAAAACAAAAAAATCTCGAAAATATGACAAGCATTAGTGTGTGTATGTAACAAATGTAACACAAATACACATTCAAAAGAACTGTCATATACAATAGGTGGGAACAATAGCTTTTAATCAGAATGGATACACTATCTATATTATCTTGGAACGTGAAAGGTCTTACACATATAGGCAACGTTGAAAGAGTATTGAATTATATTAAGAAATGCTGAATGCAAATAGGAATGTTGCAGGAGAGAAATATGGAAATAAATGAGCATGGGAATTTGACAAAGAAAGGATTTCCAGATGGAAATGCAAGAGAATATCAGGGAAAAATGAAAAGGGGAGTAATTATATTAATTACTAGAGGGGGTTGAATAGTGATAAAAGAGCAAAAAAGGCAATAATGCTAGTTTTGTGGTAGTAAGGGGCTATTAGCAGGGGAGAAGGATTATGCTGGCATGTATTTGTATTCCACAAAATACTGTTGTTATGGATGTTAGGAAAATTTTAGAAGAAATAGTCAGCATTTAGCAAGATTATTACTTACAGGTAGGGACTGTAACTTGATTTGCAATAATAAGGATATATCAGGGGGACCAAGAAGACGAAATATAACAAAACAGGATACAATACTGAATAAATGTATGAAAATATTTGTATGGAAGATAGGAATTTAGTAGTAAGAACTCGGACAAAATGTACGTATTATTCCTCAATGTGAAATAACTGGGCTGGACTAGATAGAAGTTATATTTCACAAGAACATTTTGCATTTAATTGAAAGTATCAGCATACAACCCAATAAGTATTTCAGATCATGCACCAACAAAAACTAAGATAAAAAATGTAGGGCAATGAAGTAAAGATGAGAAACTGGTCCTTTCTCCTTTCCCACCTACCTATTAAAAAGAGAGGAATTTAAGAAATGGGTAATAGAAATTATTTGAGAGTTATTGGAAAATATAGCAATATCTTCAGAAATTATAGCTAGAGTGAGATAAAATGAAAATGGAATTTAGAAACAAGGTAGAAATAAAAGAAAAAGAGATATAGTTAAGAAGTAATAGTAATTACTTACAGGGACTGACAGAGGTCAAACTATTGCAGAATAAGGCAAACCTCACAGAACAAAAAAAGGTGCAAATGCAGACTGCTAAACAGAAAATTAGGCAGTATCTTGATAATATGCATGAATTTAGGAAAATTGCAGTTAAATGGTGTCAGTGGTGCAACAGGTAGTACATTCACATTTGGTGCAGAAAACTGTGAGTTCTATTCCCACACCAGGTAAATAAGTGGTACTGCAGTGTAGAGTAAAGGCAATGTGCACTCCTGAGTGTGTTGATCTTCTGATGTGATGTTAAACCAAGGCTCCATATGCTTGAGTTAGTGGTAGCTCAGGCAGATGTAAAAGATCTTATGACACTTATTAAAAAGAGTAGTGGTCCTTTATTTATATATAAATATACAAATTTGTTTACACATATTTATAATTTCCAAATCTGTTTACACATTTTCATAATTTCTTTTACAATCATGCTAAATTTTCATCCCTATTAGACCCCCACACCATTTTCCATAACCACTATCTGATTTTAATTAATACTATTGCTAAAATCCATTTACCATTAAACATAATTTCATTTATTCTTTCATTCCTTATAACCCATATAATATAAAATAGCTTTTTATGTAGTCTTTCAATATATATTCTTTACTTCTATTCTTATGATATCCATATTTAATCATGTCCATTCTTATTTTCTCCACTTTTTTATATCTTTAAAAAATCTTCTTTACATAGTTTTGTCATAACTTTTTTACATTTCAAAATGACATGTTCCTTAGTCTCTTCTTCTTGACAATGTAAACATATTCTATTACTTTTCTGTATTTCTACAGAGTACGACTATTCCAGAGCATCTTTCATTTCCAAAATTCCAGATTATCTGTCCTCCCCATAGTTTCTCTGTAATCTTTCTTCATTTGTTAAAAATCTTGTGTTCTAATATAATTACACCTACATCACATGTATTATACCACTCATATTCATTTTCCCTTTTACAGAGATTCATGGTTTCATAAATCCATGGCTAATTAGTGGGCTAGCTTTCTTAATAGGCCAGTCTAAGCCTAATCCAGTTCCTTCCTAATGGTGAGAATTAAACACTATACCTTGTGTCTGTGAGTCAGATATCTTAACTATTACACTAAACCCCGGTCTTTAGCTGTATGTGCTCTTTTACATCCACTTCCTTTCTTTTTTCTTTTGTACTTATCCCTTTAAATTTTCATTTTCTCTCTTTCATCCCTGTGCCAATAGAATTCTCTTTCCTTTTACTACCTCCCAGTTTATGTCTTCTTTATCACTTATTTGAGAACCTTCTTCTATGTCCTTGTTATTATTTTTATCTCATCTATTTTTTTCTATTTCTACTACTTCTAAATTTTCTTCACTTTGTTCATGTTTTTCTATTTCTTTTTCTTTTTGTCTTACTGTTATATTCATTTTTTTTGCAATCCATCCACAAATGTCCAGTTTTGTTACATGTTTTGCATCATGTACAATTTCCCCACAGTGTAGCATTTTCTTTTGTCACAGTTTGCTATCAAATGTCCTTCTTTTTCATTAAAAAATACATGTGTTGGGTTGTCCCTAGTATTTTACAGCACCCCTTTCCCTTCTCCAATTATCATGCTCAATATATGTATATTTTTCTCTTTCTATTTTTAACACAATATTACAATCCAGCAACAGTCCATTAACCCCTTTTGTCATAAACTTTTTGCAATGCCCAGTATTTCTTTACATAACACTTTCAGATGTCCTTTTAAAATCTCTTTTTCTACCTCGGTTTGAGATTGTACATGAATCTTCTTTTTTGTTTCATTCTTAAATGCTTTTGTCACATAAAGATTCTATGGTTTCAAGAATAATCCTTGGATTAAGGTCTTGGCCCTTATTGAATCATCTTCTTCATTTACTTAATTATTTGGACTGTTGTTAGGATTGTTCTGTTCTAATTATTACCTTGCTGATCTTAGGTTTTTGTATATATTATAAAGAGTTGCACTTTTATTTGTTCTTTAAAACTATGATTCGTCATATTTCTACATTGTATTATATTTTAAAGTTTATCTTTTATTGTAATATTTTCTTTTTTTCAAAATTTTAATAAAATTATTTAAGTAAAAGGTTCCATGGTTTATAGTCTTTCTTTTTTCCTATTCTCCAAGAAATTTTTCATTGAGAAAACAGTCTCAAATAGAATGTAACAAAATGTCTCTTTGTTGAAAATAATACTCTTACTCATGTGCTTTTACACCCAAAGGAGCTCTGAAATTGTCACACACTTCATACCTGTCCATATCTTTGCCTTCTTTACTTTAAATTCTTATCATGTACATCTGTTTTTCATTTTCTTCTGCCTTCTTTTCTGCTACTCCCCTTTTGCCTTCTTTTACTTTTTCTTTATATGTTTCTTTTCCATCTCACCACTATTCTTCAGGACTGCCTCTGCACCACCATTTCTTTAAGTAAATCATCCTGCAATCCTCCTAAATGGAGGGTTGTAATTATACATCCATCATTTTCTGACTCATCCCTATCAAACAAGTTTTTTTGAAACATTTCCTCAGAATCCTGCACACATTCTCCGGTCACCATATTTGCTTTCTCCTTCATTTTGTTCATCTTTTTCTATCTCCATCTGCATCCCTGTTTCTCTGTGCCACCTCTGCACTTGGAATGGAAACAGGAAGTGCTTCTCCAAAACGTTACTCACAGCAATGATGAGTAGGGTTTTTTTATTGATATATACTTTATATATTATTTATATATTTACATATTTACATCTATTTACAAATCACCATACATTATAAACTTCAATTTAAGCATTCCACCCATTCTTTTATCCACAACCAAAACATTATTTTTTTCCAAAATCTTTGTCAAAATCAATTTTCATTGAATTAATTTAATTTAGTCTCTCGTTCCATATAGTCCATGAAGCATACAATAATAGTATGTCCATTTTCTTCACTTCTTCCTGTTTATGTGCACCATAATAACCAAATTCTATTATGTTCATATTTATCTGTTCAAATTTTAACAAACTTTTCACCCTGTTATCTTTACATATTTCTTTCCACAAATTATTATCTCTTTCACATTTCAAAAATACATGCTCAATAGTCTCAAACTCTCCACATTTATTACATATTTTATCTTGCTTTTTTGTATGGCATATTTAAATTAACTGGCAATTTTCTAATAGACAATCTCCATAAAAAATCATTACATTCTTTAATCTTTTTATAGTTATTATATCTCATCATTATGGCTTTTGTCTTATCTATTTCTAAATCTGTCCATGGATCAATACAATAAAATGCTTTCCTAATACTTAAGTACCATTCCTTTCTGTTTTTCTCACATATAATCTTTTTTTTTTATTTTCCATAACACAATTTTGCTATGGTACTCTTTCATTTCTTTATTCACAATGGTTTTACTTCATTTTTTAACTTCCATTCCTTCTCACAATTCTTTGTATTTATAATATATTATCATTTCTATCAAGTTTTTATTTTCCTTCATAATTCCTTTTAATACCTTATGTAAAATTAAAGATGCTGCATGTACTATCAGGCTTATTAAACCCAAACATCCTTGCTCTTCTTTCATATACAGAATCTCTCTTTTGACCGGAGTCAGTCTAGCGCCCCATATATAAGAGAATATAATCATCATTAATTCCTTTTGATACTTAATAGGAATCATATAGATGTTAGCAACATAAGTAATTTGTCCTATTAACATGGTGTTCAACAAGTGTACTTTTTTCTATATAAAAATCTACATGATTTCCAAAAATTCGTCATATCCTTTACTTCCTTGAGCACATTATCCCATTGTTGTTGTCAGTATTAATTCCTTCCAAATGTTATTCCTAATATATCTATATGTTTTTCATTGAACTCAACACCTCCTATCATACCTTCAAAACCAAATCCTTTACTTTTCTCCTTATTTATACTTAAACCATTTTTTAAAATTTATACTTAATTTTCATTTGCTTTTTCCATCCATACTTTATTTTTTAACAAATAATCCAACCCCCATTCACACCCACCCCCATTTCAATTACACTTATACCTAACCAAGCCACACCCACCCACACTCCTCCAATCCATCTCCACCCATCCACACCACACCCTAACATCCATCACCTACTCTACACACCCAGCCTACTCTACTCTTCTACAAGACTCCTACCTGACAGCTACAGTTTCTATACTCCTAACCTCTGCCTTAGTCTATTATCACCACCTACTTCTCCTTTCCTATATCTAACTACCTTACCCCTTTCTTCACTTATATCACCATACACTCCTACCTCTACATCTGACCTAATACCTATCCACATTTTCTTTTTCCAGAAACTTTCCATATCTAAACAGGGAACACCACTCCTCTCAAATATGCCCCAATTGTGCAACATCCTTCTCCTTTTATTCTCCATATACCTCTCTCTCCTTCTACAACTCTCATCACTTCAACTAACATGTATACCCCCCATACCTACATCAACAACATCTACCTACATTCCCATCTCCTACAGCTACTCAGCAATCTGCTCTAGTCTATATGACTCTAATATTATTCTACAAAGGAGACCAACAATCCTCTCCATACAATACAGACTTCCTAGGGACCTTGTACAAAACCATGTCAAAGATCCAAAAAGGGAGCTCTATCCAAAGATGCCTCCTAGTAATCCTAACCTAGTCCAGTGTGGTGACATCCACCTTAACCCTGGTCCTTTTTCTTCTCATAACACCCCTCACTCAACAAGATCCCTCAATCTCACTACTATCAACATTCAAAGTATTAGAAACAAAACCCATCTTCTTCATGCATGGTTAAGTCAATATATACCTGACTTCTTAGCCATAACTGAGACTTGGCTAAAACCATACATAAAGGATTCCGAATTCCTACCCACAAACTATTCCTGCCTCAGATTAGACAGACTCCACAAAAAAGGCGGAGGCATCACCTTATTATATCCAAGTACCTTCTCAGTATTTCCTTATACTAAGCCCATTCCCTCCTTCTCTACCGCAGAATTACTTATCACCTATTTTAAACTTAATAACTATAAAAACCTATGCATTATAGTCATATACATTTCCCAGGCAACAATATTCCCATTCTAGAAGACATCCTTGCCTGGGCTACCAATAACATAAAAAAATTAAACACTAATCCTAGGCGATGTAAATATTAATTGGTTAGATAGCTCCAATAACAATCACTCATTAGACATCAACCTCCACAGCTATACCCAGCTTATTTCTGATATCACCAGACCAGACACTAAGAATAACAAAGGTTCAATCTTGGATTGGATCATGGTTTCTAACCCTGATAACATATCCTCCGTTCGTACTCTTGCAGACAGTATAAGTGACCACTCTCCAACATTCATAATACGTAAGCCTACCTCCCTACCTAACAAACACCAATACAGATGCATCCGGAATTTGGCCCAATTCTCCCCAACTACTCTTAATGAAGCTTTGCAAAATGCTAACTGGAATCCACTAAAATCTCTTCCTCTTAATGATACTGTAGAATTTTTTAATACTACATTTCTGACTATCCTGAACTCTCTTGCCCCTCTTCGGTTAAAAAGAGTCAAGACAAAACATGCCAAATGGCTCATTAAGCCAACAAAGCAAATTATGTCCTCTAGGGATAAAGCCTGGAAAGCCTGGCTAAAAAACAAGACTCCTGCTACCCTCATCCAATACAAACAACTTCGCAATCAGGCCAAACGTTTAGTTCTCAAAAACAAAAAAGATTACTTCCAAAGCCTCCAAAACCAACATAATCATAACCCCAAGAAATTCTGGGGAACAATCAACTCCTTACTCCATCCTGGAACAATCCACAATCCATGCCCTGATGCAGAAAAAACACCCAATGAATTAGCCTATCTCTTTAATTCTTATTTCATCGATAGTATTGTTAAACTTACCACCTTCCCACCCATTAACACTAACCTATCACACCCTGCCACGCCACTTGCCATATCACCTTCATTACCAACTTTTTTACTGTCCCCCATACCTACCGCCACCATAAAAAACTCCTTCACAAACTAAAACCATGCACCAATGCCCCAGATGACCTACCTGCAGAATTCTTATAGCTATCTGCCTCCTCAATTGCATACCCCATCAGTATCCTCCTTAACAGGTCCATTCAGGATGCATACCTGATATTGGGAAAAAGGATTATGTTCTACTACTTCATAAAGGTGGCAACAACTCTGACATTCCCAACTTCTGGCCCATTGCTATTCTGTCTCCCATCTCAAAAATACTAGAGAAGTGCATTCACACTCAACTCCTTAGCCACATGACTACAAACCACCTCCTTTCCCCCACTCTACATGGCTTTAAGCCAGGACACTGCACCAACACTGCTCTCATTTCCTTCCTGGACACTGTTAATAGAGCCAGGGATGATGGATCCATAGTCTCCGCACTCTTCCTGGATCTATCAAAGGCATTCAATACAGTTTCCCACTCCCTTCTGCTTACTAAACTCTCTAACCTTGGCACCTCTCCCTCCACCCTTCAGTGGTTTTCCAACTATCTCAGTCATAGGCAACAAGCTACCATATGGCAACGCTGCTCCTCTCCTTTCACCAACACCAACACAGGAGTCCCCCAGGGTTCCATACTGGGTCCCCTTTTATTTAGTATATTCATCAACGACCTTCATAAAATTCTTACCCACAGTACTGTAATCCAATATGCTGACAATTCTACCATTATCTGCTCTTCCAAATCTGCCTCTACATTGCAGCACCTTACCCAAGAGGCTTTTACCTCAACTTAATCCTGGATGTCACAGAATCATCTTGCCCTTAACTCCAACAAAACCAAACTGATAATATTTCACAATTCCATTACCTGACCCCCTCCCCAAAATTACACCTAGACTTTCTTTTCCTTCCCCTCCTTTACACCTACTATTTCTGCTGACACTAGCCAGTGCCATCTCTACTCTAAGCCTTCTGCCTCCTTTTCCTTTATACAATCTTCTCTCTCATCTAACAACCTTACCTGCCATCCACACCTCCTATTTCTATACTTCTACCATGGTTTTAACTATTTTCTACCAATTTCACCATGTTATACAATATCACCTCACTACTGTATTGTAATTCGTGTCATATTATTCTATTCTCTTATTCACTTATCTAATGTACTACCACTACCTGATATATTCTGTATTATATGTTCTTTTATGTAATTACATGTGGAGCTTTTCTCCCCGGGCCTTCACTGAAAATGGGCTCATCTCTAGCCCAGTGGACTTTCCTAGTAAACAAATGCAATACATAAATAAATAAATAGATAATTGTATTTCCTTCATCATTTTGTGTCCACCACTACTTGACATTTTATTAATTGACCACTATTACATTCATAACTAATGAGAAAATTACACTACTAGTTGGGCAGCCCTGCTTTATTCCACATTTTGTTTTTATTTCTTCCCCAATCTAGCCATTTACATTTAATTTGACATAGCTCCTTCCATAAACAGATTTTACTTGCAATATTTTCTCCTTACATTATATGCCTGCAAAATTACCCATAATGATTTATACTGAATATTATCATAAGCTTTATTTATATCCCATATCATAGCATTCGCTTCTACATTTTTATTTATGATATCATCAATTATTTCTCTTATTATCCATTATAATGCTTGACCTCTTTTTCCTTTTCTTCCAAATACATTTTCATCATTCATATATTATATCCATTTTTTTCTGTAACCTTTTTGTTATTATTCTCATAAAAAATGTATAATCTGTATAACTCAGTGCTATGGGTCTCCATTTTTTTATCTCCTCTTTATTTCCTTTTTTTAAATATAAATTTTATAACTCCTGTACATATCTCTTTCTCTTTAATTCCAGTTTCTAACCATTCATTCATAACTTCTATAAAAATTAATTTTGCCAATATTTCATTTCATAATATATACCATATTCAATTATGTCCAGTCCTGTTGCAGAATTCATGATAATATCTTTTAGAAGTTAATTCAATTCTTTCATGGTTATTTTTTGCTCTAAATACTAATTATCTTCCTTATTTAATTTTTCACCTTTATAAATTTATTCTATATTTTCTTCTCTCTTAACAAATAATTCCAATACATATTCTTTAATTATTTTGTATATTCCTTCTTGCCATCTTATTTGCATACCTTTCTTATTTTTTTAATTCTCTTATCATTTTTTTTCTTTTATTATTTTACTCAGATATGGTGCTAACTCTTCTTTCTTTCCTTAAAAACAACATTTTTGCTAATATAACAAGTTGTTAATTTTAATTTGATTTGTTTTATATGTTTCTCTTTCTTTTTCATAAAAGGAATTGTTCTCTTATTATGTCTCTAAATATTTCTTGACTTAATATCTTATATCTCTCTTTTTCTTTTCTTCCTTATACATTCTAAAAATACTTTTTTATATTTTTCTTTAAAATTAAGCCACCAAAAAGTCCAATTCTCATAAAACTCCCTCATAGTCATATGCTTTTTCTATAATTCCACAAGTTCTTTTTTGTCTTCTAAATCTAATTCATTTCATTAATTCTGTTTATTCATTTTCCTATTCTTATATATTCTTCATTTTCCTGTACTTTAACTCATATTGCCACATGATCTGAAAATCCAGCATACTTGATTCCTTTTTTATAACTTTTAAACTACCAGATATTAAAAAATAAGCAATTTCTGTCCTAATTACATTCCTTTTATAGGTCCAGTGGTTATTTTCCCATACACTTAACTTTCTACTTCTCATAATTTCTTTAGCCATTTTAACATCACAATTGCTCTTATTTTTCCTTAAATCACAAAAATATGCTTAAGAAATGGAGCAAAACATTAACACTTAAAAGACATGCCTTGTGAATGCATTGTGGGAATGAATCTTGCCATCTAATTTACATGCATGAGTGCCATCTGAATAACATTCTCATAGTGGAGATGGACACATGCTAATAGTCCTACAGGGGAAAAATAAGGCTGAAGATAATAACATACCTCTCTCCCTTCAACACTCCTCTAGTCTGTGCATCAGCTCGATGCACAGTGCATGGTTATGAGCACATTCCTTAACATCTGCATGAAAAAGGGAGAAGAAATATTAAGTGCCAGTAGTGATTTTGTTTTATGAGGTTAAATGGCATTTAAAGTTATGCTACCTCAGTTCAGAATGTATTCATAATAAAGTGACCATATTATCAATCAGTTCTGTACAAGCCTAGGTAACTGCTTGTATA
>NC_056746.1:213541626-213576626 GCF_019279795.1 Protopterus annectens | reverse complement strand
AAGTTCGACCATCTGAAGGGGACCTGTATATATATATATATATATATATATATATATATATATATATATATATATATATATATATATCTATGGGTTCTGGACGTTTGCTCGAATGAGCAAATGACTGAAACCCAAATGGCCGGGCATACTTATGCAAAAGTGCTTTTCACCGAAGAAGCACTTTCGCGTAAGTATGCCTGTTGCCTAGGCTGTACTACAGTGCGGGTAAGGGAAATTTCCCTTTTCCCTACTGTAGTGCGGTTTCGGAGGGAGAATATTAAAGCAGTGGGGGTGTGGGGGGCACAGCCCCCCACATGGAGGATGCAGGGAGGCAAAGCCCCCCTGCTAAAATGTTAATGTAGTGTTTTTTTTAACGCTTTAAAGTGCTTTTGATAAAAGCGCTTTCATTAAAGTGTTCGGTTATTATGGATTCGACATTTGCTCATTCGAGCAAATGTCCTAGATCGATCAAGACATATATATATATATATATATATATATATTTATATATATATATATATATATATATATATATATATATATATATATATGTAAAATATGTTTATGTTTTATATATATATATATATATATATATATATATATATATATATATATATATAAATTATCCTTGTTTCCCATCTTTCCTGACCTAGAGTAGTCCAAATACAGGCTTTGCTGTATTCTGGACTTTTGGAAAGTTCATGTGTTGCCCATTTCCTTTCTTGGATAAAGGGAGGCTTCTTTGTTCACCAGTGGCAGTGGGGAGCTTAGAGCAGCCTATCAATCCCTGGAGGAGTGTTCCCAGCACAAGAATCTGGCAGTCTATTGGCCGTTTTGGGCCAATTTCTAACTCTTTCAAGTTCCCCTGTATAAAACCCGCTTTGGCGCGGTTTGTGCGCTTGTTACTACTCAGGCAAGCTGCTTGTGGCCCTGCAGAGTGGTACTACAGAGGAGCTAAAGAGTGGCTGCTAACCCTGATATATGTATATATATATATATATGGGTCTACTTCACATAATCGAACATTCAAATGCTTGATGGTCGAGACCATATGATTGAACATCTGACTGTTCGAAAATGTGAAAAAAAAAAGAAATAAAACAAAAAAAATCCTAAACAGTGCTAGCAGGGGGGGCAAGCCCCCCCTCCACCCCTCATGTGGCAGCTCCCACACCCCCTGCTATTTAAATATACTAACTATGAGATCGCACAACATTGCTCTATGAAGATCCCCATTCAGACCGGTTGAGCTTTTAAAAGTTCGATCATATAGTCTCAGCTATATGAAAGTCGAGCTTTTAAAAGTTCGACCATCTGAAGGGGACCTATATATATGTATATATATGTATATATATATATATATATATATATATATATATATATATCTATGGGAATTCTGGATATGCTCAGAATTAGTCCAAATGACTGAAAATACACCAAATGGCCAACATACTTATGCAAAAGTGCTTTTCACCGAAGAAGCACTTTTCAAAGTATGCCTGTTACTACAGGATATGTACTACAGTGCGGTAAGCAAATTTCCTCCTACTGTAGTGCAGTCTCGGATCCTGGAGAATATCGCCCTAAAGTAGTGGGGGTGTGCACAGGCCCTCATTATGGAGGATGCAGGAGGCAAAGCCTCCTGCTAAAATGTTAATGTAGTGTTTTTTTTAACAAGTGCCTTTACTAGCTTTTGATAAAAGCGCTTTCATTAAAGTGTTAGGTTATTATGGATTGGACCCAAGTTTGCTCATTCGAGCAAATGTCCTAGATCCATATAGATATCTATCTATCTATATATATATATATATATATATATATATATATATATATATATATATATGCCTATGTATGTAAAATATGTTTATGTTTTATATATATATATATATATATATATATATATATATATATATGAAATGTAAGTGTTTTCAATTCTTGATCTGATTTTAAATTCATTTTAATAGCCTATATCTGCTTTTCTAAGGTATTTAAGCCTATACAAGTAATTCCAGTGCATAGTTGCTTGCATTTTGCTGTTGAAATGACCTAACTGTTGGTATTAAACCCTAATTTCCTTCTTATATAGAGTGTATGTCAGGCTAGATCAGGACTAATGTTTGCATTAAGGCAATTCCAGGCCAGTCAACTCAGTGCTAAGAGTCCAATTGCCCCCCCCCCCCATTGTAGTTGTGCCTGCCCCTTATGGTAACTTGACAAAATAATTCCTCCCACTCCCTGTTTATTGGCTGTTGACAATAAGGACACAAGTATCATTTTGCAAAGTCTCTCCTCTTAATCTAGTCACCGGGCTGAAAGGCTTTCATAAAATTGCTTACTGTTAAGAGTACTGATACTAATTCAACTGATTTTGGTATTATTACTGCAGTTAGTTTATTGATTCTTACTGATGGTAGAAGAAAGTTTCCAGGCTAGTTGTTTTGTATTCAACTTTAAATATTCAGTAGCAAGTCCATCCCAACAGTATCCTAAAACCAAATTCCAAGCAGTTATAGTTACCCCTGCCCCCTGAGTCATTCCAGATGGTATCATGGACCATCACTTCCTCATAACTTCTCTAACCAGCCTAAATGAGATGGATATCTTGAGATAGTGTATGAATTGTCTCATGCTGTCTGATGATCATCTATTACTCTAAATGCATAACACAGTCTGTTTGAGATGTACAGATATATCTTTGGAGGCAAAAATCTCACACTTAGTAAAGTCAGACACCAAAATCGTCAGCCATAAACCACGAATCACATCTCTCCAAGGCCATCACAATGCACATAATCTACCATATGCAGAGGTTCTAAAGATTAACTTGCCTAAACTTCATAGACCTCCAGAACACAACACATCTGGAAAGCACACTCAGCAAGTTAAGCCTATCTCCTCACATAGTGCAATTAGTTCAAAAAGTCACAGATGCTAAGCCGATAAGGCAGGCATTGACCCAACCAAACATTCTTGTTATAGCTGACTGCATTGTAAGACGTATAGTTGTGTCTCTTACCAGGCTAACCAAGGAAAGAGTAGCAGTTATTTCTTGTCTGGTGCCTAGATCCATCATATCACACAGGCACTCAAATCCTTGAACAAGTACTAGTACAACTCTTTCATAATTCATGCTGTCAGTAATTTGAGGTGCACCTCCCTGGCCTATATGAAGAGAGACATGCTGGAGCTCTCAGACTATGAGTCCAAGGCTGGTATGAACCTACCATTGAGCAGCATTTTACCTTTTCTAAGTATAGTTCTGTGATATGAACAAAAAATATTTGAGGTGATTCAATATTTGTCAGTATGGGAAGCTATGATTGACAGACCATGCTGTTTCGCCAGGGCTGTACTGCATCTGCCTCCTCAGTGTTTCAGACATTGGCAAAGACATTGTCCACCCCCATAGTTTCTACAACCTGATAAACCTACCAACACAATGAAACAACAAAGGAAATGTTTAATGTGTTACTGATCAATGATAGGAGCCTAAATAAGAAACTCCACTCCCTACAAGCCATTCTCACACTCGAGGACATTGTCATCTGTTTAGTGATTGAGATATGTTTTAAAATAGTGGACAGTACTCCAGCTGTACAGGGCTATAATGCCTTCTGGAAGATTATACCTGCTACTGCACAGGATGGGAAAAAGGTGGGGATGTCTCCATCTACATCCAGAAGAGCCTCACATCATAGCTGGTAAAGCAGCATGATAGACTAGAGCTCCTTAATGTCCAAATAACCATCAGAAAATTATATATTGCTAGCTATAGAACTCAATCAATGACACAAGAAAGCCACAATATCTATCTAGAAGAACTAGAATCACTCAGTAGTAAACCCAATACCATCTTCCTAGGTGAACTAAACTATCCAGCTATAGACATGGAAACCTACTCCACTACTAGTGCACAAGCAAAGAGATTCCTGGACTTTGTCGATGCAAATGTCCTAGAACAATTAGTCAGACTACCCACCAGGGGAAATAACATATTGGATCTTGTCCTTACTTATATGGCAGCATATTTCACCATCCCTTGCATATCTTCATCACTTGTTAGGCCGGACTATAAAGCAATCTCCTTCAAAATAAAATGAAACCAGAGATCCCTTCCACCCATGGTACCTTTAGAAATTTATTTAAGACAAACTACCTATGCCAAATTGATTCATTGGCAAGCCTCAAATCTCCACCAAACCCAAATAACTCCACTAAACATGCAGAAACACACACCACGACACTATACCAGCATGTAAACAGTCACATAAATGCAGCTGTACCCCACAGGAACAAGTCATAAGATCATAGGATCATAGGAGATTACTTGGCTGTATTTGCTAAGTTTTTCTCAACAGAGCCCTTGGAGGATTTGTCAAGTTGTCTTATTTGCCTATTGAGGCTGAAGAGGGTGCTTTTCCATTGTTGAGGCCTTGCCTTTGTTTTCTTGGACAGCAACTTTTTGCTTTTATTGTAAAGTTTGTTGATGCTGGATGACCAGCATGGCAGCTTGTCTTTACTTGGGTCTCTAGCTCTGATTCTTTCTGGTACAGCCGAGTTTATACACTTATGCAAATGATTGTACAGGGCTTTAGTGTAAGCTTTGGAGTAGTTACCATTTCCAGCTTGGAGTGAGGCTTGGAATATATTTATACTTTCACCTAGGAGGGTATAGTTTGCCTTAGTGAAGTTTTTTTAGTCTGATTTCACCCTTTAAGTTCTGGTGTTAGTACCAGCTCAAAGGTGAGTGATTTGTGGTCCAATAGTCATGTCAGTGCATCTGTTTGACATCATGGTGAGGACCAGATCCAGAACATTTATTCCCCTTGTCGAGATATGAACAATTTGTTCTAGGGGAATTTGAATTAATAAATTCAAGGAACTTTTGCACTAGTGATTTAGGGCTAGCATAGGTTTCCCAGTTGATGTGGGATAATTGAAATCTTGCATAACCACTGTGTTCGGTAAAATCTGGATTGTCTCCAGTTTAGTCCAGTAGGCTTTGTGGGTGTTGTGACCCATGGAGGGGGATCTATAACTGGCTATGACTTAAAAGGGAGTCTTACCCACTGTAACCTAGACCTGCAGCAACTCCATGGAGTTGTCCAGTCTAACTAGATAGATGGTGAATTTATCTCTTATATAGTTTGAAACACCGCCTCCTTTGGTTTTCATTTGTGGTCTAAAGGTGTGGAAGGCATTGTAGCCTTGCAAGGCCGGGATACTCTCTGAGGCCTTGAACCAGGTTTCTGTGACTGCACAGACATCTACATCTTCCAGTGATAGAAGTGCTTCCAGGGAGTGCAGTTTTTTCTTTAAGCTCCTAACATCTAGCAGCATAACCCTTATTTTGTTCTGATTGGTTAATTTTATGTTGGTAAAGTTGTTTTCGAGACCTTGTGTGAAATAAAGAAATGCTGCCAGCCCAGCTATCTGGAATTTTGAAAATAATCATATGTCATTTGTGAATATCAACATGATTCATATACTTGTCTTATAAATGTATTAGAACTATAGTTTATGTGTATATTAAACTACAGGTACAGAAGTGTGTGTGTTGAACAGGGTTTGTCCACAGTGTACCCTATTAGAAAAGAACAGAAATGTATATAAACTATATATCTGTACAAATGTATATGTTTTAACAATAGAAACTAGAACATACAGAGTTAATTTGCAAAACTCAAGAAAATAAGTTGAAATTAAACTGGTTTACGATTATGCTATATAAGTTACCTTTCAGTATTCAGTGTAGCAGACACAATGTCTAGAACTAGAAGTTTTTGTATTGTCATAGAAGAGAAATAATTACTAGGTTTGAGATGCAGAAGCATTTATTACTTTATGAATTCCTAGCAGCTGCACAGCTCTGAGCAAACATCTGAAGGATATGTATTTTTCACATAGATATGTTAAATTCTGTTTCTGACAAAAGGAGTTTAGCTTGGAAACTGAAGTCAGGTGACAAAAAGTGATGTAATCCAAGCTGACCCATCAGTAATAGTTGATATTACTTTAAAAACTCTCGCAGAGAGAGACTGGGCATTTTGTATTTTCTCTTTGCCCTAACAAGAGCATCCACTCATCATCACATTTGCACTTGCCTTGCTGTAAGTTTTTTTAGGGCATAGTAATTCCTTTATATATAGTTAGGAATATAGTAAAAATGAGTTTAGACATTTTCTGTATTTATTTGAGACTGTCCTGCAATGTTGCTTTAAATATTTCCTGTGATTTTGAATGCTGAAGTCACTGTGAATATATATTTAGTATTATCTTGTTCTTTTATTATTTATTATTAAATATATTTAAACCTATCTTTGTGGCTGATAGTTGTGAAACATATTTAAGGTTCATAGGTTGGTTGATACTAGGCTATCGGCCCTAGGGCCTATACAAGCCTAGCCATAACAATTCCCTGGATATTTCTTCCCATAATATTTACTTCTCTGGATCCCTGTCTAGCAGGGTGACTGACATGATCCCCGGGGTAAATTTCCTATCTCCCATCCAATCATCAGAGTTCCTTTTGAAGAGGGCCAATGAGGCACTCTGCTTGATATGTATAGGCAGTCTATTCCAGAGTATGGGGAGTCTCTGGGTCAGGAACCTATCCCTCCAGCATGTTTTGTTCATTGTGATGACAAGGTTTAGATCCCTGGAGCGTGTGGCTCTGAGGGATTGGGATTTCTTTAAGTGGAGCATGTCCAACAGCTCAGGGTTTTACATGGCCTTGTATGTTAAGCAGAGATCACCTCTGAGTAGACGATATGCCACAGAATATAACTGGAGTTTTTTTAGATGGTCAGCATATGGAATCTGCTTTAGGCCTGTCATTATTTTAGTGAGGTATTTCTGTGGCCTTTCCAGCTGTTGCAGATGTCTTGTGAGGTACATACCAAATGGGGCATTATACTCTATAATGGGTCTAATGAGTAATGAGTACAGTGGGACAATGACCTCCTTTTTTCTGGATGAAAAGCCCTTAGTGATGAGGTGTGCCACATAGAAGGATTTCCTGAATGTTGTGGTGATGTGGTTATTGAAAGCGAGACCACTGTCTACCTGTGTCCCTACGTCTCTCATCACACTTTTGTTCTTTAATGTACTGCCACCTATGTGGTAATTCATGGGTACATGTTTTTTGCCAAAGGGGATAACTATACATTTCATGGCATTAAGCTTGAACCCATGGCTCTGGCACCAGGCATCTGTTTCTGTAAGGCCCTTTTGTAGAATATCCACATCATTTGGGGATTCAGTAATGGCTCCCAGTTTGCAGTCATCTGCGAACTTTATTAGTCAGAGTCCCTTAGTGTTGGCCTGTACTTCAGAGAAGTAGATGCCAAACAAGAGTGGTCCCAGGACTGAACCCTGAGGTACTCCACTTGTCACTTGTCTGGAGCTGGATTTGGAGTGTGCTACTTTTACAGTCTGGATTCTGTTGGTAAGCCAGTTGGCAACCCATCGAGTGATGTAGGGATTTATGCCCAGCTTAGTAAGTTTATCTATGATTCCAGAGTGGGGGATGGTGTCGAAGGCCTTGGCGAGGTCCAGATAGGCTGTGTGGACTGCCTTACCCTCGTCCACTGCTCTGGAGAATGATTCGAAGAAGTCAATCTGATTCAGGAGACAAGATCGGCCCTTCACAAACCCAAACTAGGTGGGGTCCAGTGTTTGAAGGTTGCCAATGTCTTTGTTTATAAGTTCCATGATAATGTGTTCCATGCCCTTGTAGATCAGGCTTGTCAGACTGATGGGACGGTGGTTCCCGGGATCCAAGGCAGAACTCCCCTTGTGGAGTGGGATAACTGTAGCTGTGCGCCACTCAGTGGGCATGAAGCCTGAGGGAAGGCTATGATTAAACATGACACTTAGGTGAGGTGCCAGTTCATTTTGTAGTTCATGTAGTACACTGCCTAGGATGTCATCTGGTCCCATGCATGCTGTATTCTTAGCTTTGGAGAGTGCGGTTTCTACCTGTGTGGCCATGATTACCAGAATTTGGCAATCTTTTGTTATTGAGATGGGCCCTTTAGGGAGTGAGAGGGGGGTGAAGCTGGCACTAATTCGATCTGCCAGGATATTGGCAATATCCTTGGGATCAGTATATTTAATGCCATTCTGTTGTAGCTCACAGAAAATCTGAGCATTGCCATTTAGATTCTTGACATAACTATAGAATACCTTGTGGTTGTCTTTGGAATCTTTAGCAATTTTATTTTCGTAACTAGCTTTGGAGGATTTTATGAGGGATTTCAGCTTCTTACTGAGGCTGGTGAGGGAGTTTTTTGCATCCTGGGATTTTCCTCTTTTCTGCAACAGTTTCTTCCTTCTATTGTATAGTTTGTTTATAGCAGGGGACCACCAGATTGGCTTCCTTTTTTTGGAGAAGAGCATCTTGGTTCTATTTGGGATGGCACGATTCATGCACGAGTGGATGTGCTCGTACAGTACCTTAGTGTAGGATTCTGCAATCGAACTTTCAGATCCTGTCTGCATGGGTGTCGTGAAGTTTGTCACTTCTGACTTCATTAGCATGAAGTTGGCTTTGGAGAAGCTTTTTAAGGAGGTTTCTTTACTGGAGGGGTGGTGGTGGGATGTGGATGTCAAGGGTGATTTGCTTATGGTCAGATCTGACCAATGAGGGGGTGACCACTGGTGTGGGGCATCTATCTCCCATGTTGGTAATGACCAGGTCTAGGATATTGGAACCCCCGCTGGAACAATGGATTAGTTGATCCAGAGTGTTGGAATTTATGAATTCCAAGAACCGTTGGGAAAAGGAGTTGGTACCCAAGTAATTTTCCCAGTTAATGGCAGGGTAGTTGAAATCACCCAGTATTAGGGTGTTTGGTTGCATCTTAATATTTTCCAGTATGTTTAGAAAGGTGTAGTGAGAATATTGGGGCATGGTGGGGGATCTGTAGCAAGCTATAATTTGGATTGCAGTCTTACCTAGTGTTAGTTGAACCTGGAGAATTTCAGATGCATTGTGTTGGGCAACTAGCCTGGAGGTGTGAATATCCTTGGTGAATATGGACACTCCTCTACCTTTAGTGTTTCGGTCTTGGTTTTGTGGCCGAAAAGTGTGGTAAGAGTTGTAGTCTGGTATTGCAGGGGTGCTCTCTGGAGCCTTGAACCAGGTCTCAGTTACTGCACAGATATCGATGTTCTCCATTTTTAAGAGTGCCTTGAGAGAGTGCATTTTGAGGTTTAGACTACTAGTATTGAGTAGCATTACCTTCAGATTTTGCATGCTTGTATCTGTTACAGTGGTGGTTTTATCCTTTGAACCTTGCCTAAAAAAGGCACTATAGGGGTGGCAAGAGCTTTAGCCAGTAACCTAAATCCCAGGGGGTGACAGGTGCAGGCAATCTCTGGCAAAGCATCGTTGTTTGTCGATCATGTCTTCCCAGGCAGACAGATACTGGATCTGAAAGTACTTGCATATGTAGTTGGAGACACTGTATAGGCCTCTCCTAAATAGCCTTGCTCTTTGTCAAACTACCATTTGGATAATAGTGACAGTACACAGTAGGATCGGCCATCCTTTGTTAAGGGCCTTAAGTAGCTGATAAATTGTTGTTGGTGGCAGTGGAAACTACCTTATAGTCTGGGCAGAAGGGAGCATACCTGGTAAACCTGTACCAGCCTTTCCCAGGAGTCTGTGTGTGTTTGTATCGAAATCAAACCTCAAAGTGTGTGTGCGTGTGTGTGTGTGTGTGTGTGTGTGTGTGTGTGTGTGTGTGTGTGTGTGTGTGTGTGTGTGTGTGTGTGTGTGTGTGTGTGTGTGTGTGTGTGTGTGTGTGTGTGTGTGTGTGTGTGTGTGTCAGCTATTTGGGCAGGGACACGAAGCACTGGTTGGATGGATAGGGTGCTGGAGGTTTTGGCTTATCCAGTCAGCTGAGATCTCAACTCTATAGCTGTGCCAGTGTGGAGTCTTATTGGGGATCTGGAAAAAGAGGGAGAAACCAGCCCCAGACTGACTGTGTGCTCTTAAGGGAAATTGTACTTTACTGTGTGTGTACTTGTCATCCTCCCATTGTGTACATCCCCCACTGTTGCCAGTGGTGAGGATTGAGGCTCCTTGATTATTGGGCCAGTGCATGGGCATCACACCTTGCTTAAAAAAGACATTATGGGGAAGGCAAGAGCCTTTGCCAGCAGCCAAAGCCTAGAGGTGCCAGGTGCAAACTGTCTCTGGCAAAGCACTGAGGCTTGTCGACCATGGCTTCCCAGGCAGACAGATACTGGATGTGAAAGTACTAGCATATGTATTTGGAGACACTGTATAGGCCAGTCCTAAATAGCCTTGCTCTTTGTCAAACTACCATTTGGATAATAGTGACAGTACACAGTAAGATCGGACATCCTTTGTTAAGGGCCTTAAGTAGCTGATAAAGTGTTGTTGGTGGCAGTGGAAACTACCTTATAGTCTGGGCAGAAGGGAACATACCTAGTAAACCTGTACCAGCCTTTCCCAGGAGTCTGTGTGTGTTTGTATCGAAATCAAACCTCAAAGTGTGTGTGTGTGTGTGTGTGTGTGTGTGTGTGTGTGTGTGTGTGTGTGTGTGTGTGTGTGTGTGTGTGTGTGTGTGTGAGCTATTTGGGCAGGGACACGAAGCACTGGTTGGATGGATAGGGTGCTGGAGGTTTCGGCTTGGCCAGTCAGCTGAGATCTCAACCCTATAGCTGAGCCAGTGTGGAGTCTTATTGGGGATCTGGAAAAAGAGGGAGAAACCAGCCCCAGACTGACTGTGTGTGTACTTGTCATCCTCCCATTGTGTACGTCCCCCACTGTTGCCAGTGGTGAGGATTGAGGCTCCTTGATTATTGGGCCAGTGCATGGGCATCACACCTTGCTTAAAAAAGACATTATGGGGAAGGCAAGAGCCTTTGCCAGCAGCCAAAGCCTAGAGGTGCCAGGTGCAAACTGTCTCTGGCAAAGCACTGAGGCTTGTCGACCATGGCTTCCCAGGCTGACAGGAACTGGATCCCCTTTAAATGACACCAAAAACTGAGCCAATTATTGAAATCAAACATTTTTTGTTTATACTTTGCATCATTCGAGGTGAGGGTAGTATGCTGCTCAAGGCTAGGGTCATACCTGCCTGGGACACATACTTAGAGAGCTCAACCATGTCTCTCTTCATATAGTCCAGTGAGGTACATCTCAGGTCATTCACGCCAACATGAACTATGACAGAGTAATAATGGTACTTGTTGCTGAGAGACCTGAGTGTATGCATGCTCTGACAAATCCTGGCACTGGACAGGCAGCAAACTGTGACTTTCTCCTTGTCCAACCTGGTGATTGGGACATCCGTGTGTCTCACTATTGAGTCTCAAATGACAAAAAAATGTGTTTTTTGAGAGTTACTCCTTATTGACTTGGTGCGTGAGATACTGGTTTTGCTATGTGTCATGGGGGCTGTGGGGACTTTGTAAGTTGTAGCAGACTTGTGTTTTGGATATCTCTGGTTCTTCAGTAAGTTTTTTGAGAGAACCTTTGCATATGTGGATTTGTGTGTTTGATGCATACTATGTGTATCAGTAGTGGTATGTGCATGAGTAGTGGTATTATGAGCATATGTAGTGGTGGGTGAGCTGACAACCTTCTCCATGTTACTGTTTTGATTGGGAGAGTGCATGGATTCTAGATTCTTGGTGTAAATACATCTCTTGCACTCTGTACTTGAGTGTGTTATTAGTAGAGGGTTGTCTATGTACATGAGGCAATTGCTACACTGCCTCAAGAGATACAAGTCAACAAGGATGGAAGGAGAAACAAGGGTAGTCCAACTGTCCATAATGCTAGGTTGAAGACTGTTGTCACTAGGGATGGCTATTCAGAATTGATCATAGAGGAGCTCAGTGGATGGATATTTCTGCCTGGGTTTTAGGGAAAATTTGTTGAATTTAACTGTCCAGCTTAAGCACACAACAGCATGCAAACAAGCAGAAACAAATGCAGACCCTAAATACCTGAAACTAATAACTTGAAAATAAAATTAAAAAGATTCAAAAGACCAATGAGGATGCTTATTCCAAGCCCTAGACTGGTCTCCCTTTACCAGACAGGTCCCAATCAGCACAATTCTCTCACAAAAGGGCAGATAACCCCCTTCCAATCCAAGATGGCCTGGAAAACACGCTCAGAACAAACAAACCACTACAAACAGTTCCAGAAGTAGCAAGCCTGTATCTGGACTATGCTACAGCTGCTAGCTACCCTAGTTTCAGTGGAAAACTAGACTAGAGAGTGTTTAAAACAGCAGAAAAATTGCAGTGAGACACTAAAAAATGTTTAAAGCAGCATAAAATCAGCAAGGAGGCTCTAAAGAATGTTTTAAACAGTTAACAGATCAGTTGTTTAAACACTGCTTGGCAGGAAAATCAGAACAAGCAGAAAAGATAGCTTAAACACAGTGAAAAATACCAGTAAATACTAAACAGTGAAACTAACAAAAAAGCTTTGTAAATAGTGAAAACAGCAATAAAATTAAATTTACCATGCACAATAAAGCAGACAATTGCAGCACAACAGTGTAGTTTAGTACACAGCAAAACATAAAAACAGGCAGCCCACCACTCTGTCACTAAGAAACCAAATCAAAACGGTAACAAGTTAAATGCAATAAATGAAGTGAAGGAGACTGTATAAAATCCTTAAGTCTTTTATTCACACATTAAGTGCTTTCATCCTTTTTTCCCTAGGACTTCATCAGAATGAACAACTATTACATACACCACAACCTTATATAATAAACTTAATTGACACCAATTATTCATCCCTAATTATGTTATCCCAAAACTTTTAAAGGAACAGTGTATGTCTAATCAAGTAAACCATAAAACTATAGCATCTTGTATCTTTTGGCTTTTCCCGGTTAGGAGTCGCCACAGCAGAACTGTGGTCCGCTAATGATTGGCAGTAGATTTTTACGTACCGAGTTGCCAGCCCTGACACACAACCTTCAACGAAGGTACGCTCATTCACGCATGTCTCCACACAGAAGATGTTTTAGCCAGGAATTGAACAGGACAACGTCTTACTATGAGGCAACAACGCTACAGCAGCACCACCACCGCAGTATTTATAGCATCCAAAGTACAACAATAAAAAATCTTTTTTTATTATTATTATTCAGACTCTAAAACAATAAAAATATACAGTAAAAAATATTAGGGGATTATTGTGCAGTAAAAATAAAAACTAAACACTTAAAATTCCACCAGCCTTTTCTAAAATATAAAATGCATTAATGTGCAAAATGAATGTAACGTGTATTTAGTACTCTCACGAGTTAGAAAATAAACCATTACTATAATTTTGATGCTCTTTTCTTTAATACTGGTTTTATAAAAATGCAGTCGTGAAGCCCCGGATATGTGATGGCATTAAGCCTAAGTTGCCACACTAGATCTTTGTAATACAAATAGTTCTCCCAGTCTGCAACCCTAGAATCCCTTTCTACTTGCTCCAAAATACAGAGAAAAACTCAGCATGGGAAACTTTTAACAGTGAATGCTTAAATAGAGCATTGTTGGAATTCTTCATTTTTATATTATAATTATGCTCATAAATTCTCCTTTGTAAAGTCCTTTCAGTCTTTCTAACATAAAAAACATTCACATTTTTTGAAGATTATCCCCTTGCTACAACAATTTCCTTTCTTTAACCAGATTGTACTATTAGCTGCATTGCCTAATATGTGATTGTTGTCATATATAAAACCACATTGACTGCAATTTCCACATTTTTTAGTACCACCACCTTTTTTACTGGTCATATTGTAAAGGGTTCCTTCATACATACTTTTTAAATTATGACCCATCTTAAACACAAACTTAGGTTCCATTCCTACCTCACCCACTAAGTCAGAATTGTATCTTAACATATTCCCGTTTTTCATAATAATGTTCTTAACACTTGGTGCAGCATGGTAAAATTCAACCACCGTTGCTCTACTAAAATTTTTTTCTGAAAGGGAATGTTCAGGTTTAGAGGTATCTTCTACCATACCATCCAAAGGCTTGCATTTTATTTCCCCATCCTGCAATAACTTCTTGGCATATACTGGCCATAAGCTCATTCGGATAGCCTTTTTCAACAAGCATACCCAAAATAAACATAAGCTCTTCAACTAGATCATCAAAATGAGAAGTCATTCTCACCGCCCTTACACATTGTCCCTTTACTCAACTTTTCTTTTTATATGGTCTCCTTCAATTCATTTATTATACTCTTCCTTGCCACAGTTTTGGTTTGGTTTCTTAGTGCACAGTCAATAAATACAGTATAAAAGTAGGCGGAAGGCAATAAAAAAGTGCAGTAGGTAAGAAAAAAAAAGCAGGCAACTTATGTTTTTTTGGAAGCTCAGAAACCTCTAGCCATCTGGTATCTCAGCAGGTCAAACCCTATAGAAAAAACCACATGGTGGAACGATAATTTCAACAAGCTTTATAATAAAAGGAAAAGACTTTTGACCAAAAATAAGAAGAGAAATGTTAAGGCCCTTGTCACTGAAAACATATTGGACCTGATCATCACCAACATGGGGACTCTATGTTCCATACCAGAGGTATACCCCTCATCGGTAAGATCTGACCATAAATTAATCACTATGGACATTCATTTCCCATCCCCACCCCCAGCAAAGGAAACCACAGTCAAAAAATTCTCAAAAGCAAACTTCCCACTTCTCAAAACCAAGGTGGAATCCTTCAAAGCCCCAGGACCAGTGGAAAATATGCCCCAAACCGCAGAATCCTTTACAAACGCATTCTATGGATACCTACAGGAATGCATGGATTGTGCTATCCCAAATAAAACCAAAACACACTCCTCCAATGGCAGGAGACCTGTCTGGTGGACCCCAGCCATAAATAAGCTGTACAACAGAAGGAGGAAGCTACTACATGATAGAGCAAAATCCCTGAAAGGGAAGGCAACTCTGATCAGTACTAGCAAGAAACTATGATCCCTCATAAAATCATCTAAGGCTAGCTTCGAAAGAAAAATTGCACAAGACACTAAAGATAATCATAAGGCTTTCTTTAGTTATATCAGAAACCTTGGTGGAAACACCCAGATATGCTCTGAGTTAGTGCAAAATGACAAAAAATACACTGAACCCACAGACATTGCCAACATCCTGGCAGACAGGTTCAGTGCAAACTTCCCCCCCAAATGAGCAAATGACTATCCCAACAGAGTGTAGCCTCCCTGACATCACAGATGCACAGGCAAGAGCTGCCCTCTCCAAAGCAAAAAGCACAGCATCAGTGGGATCGGACGGTGTCCCGGGCTGCGTTTTACATGAGCTCCAAGAAGAACTGAACCCTCACTTAAAATCACTGTTCAGTCTCAGCCTTACAACAGGATATGTACCCAAAGAATGGCATACAGCAACAGTGGTCCCACTCCATAAAGGTGGTGCCACAATGGACCCCGGAAACTATCGCCTATAAGCCTAACTAGCCTGGTCTGCAAAGCTATGGGCGTATCATCATGGAACTCATAAACAAAGACATTGGGAACCTCCAAACACTGGATCCTACCCAATTTGGCTTTGTTAAGGGCAGATCTTGCCTCTTGAACCTGGTCAATTTCTTTGAAACAGTCACCAAGGCCATAGACGAAGGGAAGGTAGTCCACACAGCCTACCTTGACCTTGCAAAAGTCTTTGACACAATACCCCACTCGGGCATCATAAATAAGCTCACCAGCTTAAATATCAACCCCTATGTCACAAGATGGGCTGCAAACTGGCTTAGGGATAGAACCCACATGGTCAGAATTGCAGGTGCCATGTTAGACTCTAAACCAGTTACAAGTGGCGTCCCACAAGGCTCAGTCCTGGGACCTCTCTTGTTCGGTATATATCTATCTGAGGTACAGGCTAACACAGGAGGACTATGGCTGACAAAGTTTGCAGATGACTGCAAACTGGGGGCCATAATCAACTCACTGGCTGACACAAGCATCCTCCAAAAAGGTCTCACAGAGACGGATAACTGGTGCCAAAGCCATGGCCTAAAGCTAAATGCCAAAAAGTGCATAGTCATCCCCTTTGGGAAAAACAAAGTGCCCACAAATTACCACATAGGTGGTAATCCATTAAGTACAGAAGAAGTAATTAGGGATTTGGGGACCCAAGTAGATTGCAATCTCTCCTTTGACAATCACATTGCCAAAGTGGTTAGAAAGACATTCTATATAGCCCACCTTATCACAAAGGGGTTCACATCTAGATCAAGAGAGGTCATTGTGCCCCTCTACTCATCACTCATCAGGCCCATAATTGAATACAATGCCCCATTTGGGATGTACCTTACCCGACACCTGCTACAACTTGAAAGACCCCAAAAGTACCTCACGAAGAGGATCAAGGGACTCAAACAGATGCCCTATGCAGTTGCTTACTGCCTACTCAGAGGCGATCTGTGCCTGACGTATAAAGCCATGTCCAACCCAGAATTAATGGACATGCTCCACCTCAAGAAATCCAAATCCATCAGAACTACATGCTCCAGTGACATAAACCTCAGCACAGAAATAAATAGAACATGCTGGAGGGACAGATTCATATCCCAGAGGCTCTCATCACTCTGGAACAAAATCCCAATTCATGGCAGACAGAGCCCTTCAATGACCCTCTTCAAGAAGAATCTTAACGTTTGGATGGGAGATCGCAAATTTACCCCTGGGATCTCTTCTGTGTCACTGCTAGACAGAGGCACGGTAAACTAACCTTAAATTGGCTATCTTCTGTGACCTACTATACAGAGGCACAGTCAACTAATCTAAGAAGGGTGGCAAAAGCCAAACACACTCTGGCTAGGCTTGTAAATGCCCTAGGGCAGATAGCCTAGTATCAACCTATGAACCTATGAACCTATAAACAAACAACTCAGGAGCTTAATAAAATCCCCCAAACAAAGTTTAAAATTAAAATAGCTACCCAAGCCAAAAACAATCACAAGGCATTTTTAGTTGTGCTTGTACTCTCAAAGCACAATGCAACAATGAGCTGAGCTGAATGTGAATGATGTTACCTATGCTGAGGCTGAAGATATAGCAAACCTACTGGCTGGTAAATTAGATCTAACTTTACCCCTCTCGACCCCTCTATTTGTCCTTCGAGATATAACTGAAACTGGCTCACCTCCAGCTATTACACAAGGCCAAGTCCTGAAAGCTAAAAATATTGCATTGATGTGTCCTGACAACATCCCTAGATGCATCTTAAATAACATGAAGCAAGATTTAGCCATCCCCGTAACAATGCTGTTCAGTCTCAGCCTCCATACAGGTTTTGCACCAAGTGAATGGAGAACAGCTACAGTCATACACCCTGCATAAGGGAGGACCTTCCACAGAACCAGGCAATTACAAAGCCATAAGCCCGACCAGCCTCATACACAAAGTCATGGAAAGAATTATCATGGAGCTAATCACTAAGGACATATAGAACCTCCAAATTCTGAACATATCTCAGTTTTGATTCTCCAAGGCCAGGTCATGTTTGCTCAGCCTGGTAGTTTTTCTGAAAATGTCACCAAAGCAATGGATAAGGCAAAATGGTACACACCACATACCTAAACCTGGACAAAGCTTTTGATGTAATTCCCCAATCAGGTATAGCAGAAACACTAAGTAAACTGGGAATAGTCCCCTATGTCGCCCACTGGATTACCAGCTGGTTCACAGATAGGATGTAAGATAGGATGTAATCAAACTGGAATAAATAAAATAAATAAATAAAGAAATCAAAATAGGGGAAGTTATTACCTCTACAAATAGACCAGTCACCAGTGGAGCCCCCTTGGGTTCTGTGCTGGAACTGCTCCTGTTTGGGATCTACTTTTCAGAGGTAAAAGCCAATACTAAAGGGCTCTGTCTGACCAAGTTTGCAGATTATTGCAAGCTGGGAGCAGTCATTGAAAGCCCAAATAACTTAGTCATTCTGCAGGAAAGTTTGTCCCAAATAAATAACTGGTGTTAAAATCATGGACTGAAACTAGATGCCAAAAAGTCCATTATTGTATCCATTGGGAAGTCATCTACCCAAGGGAACTACCACATTGACAATGCACCCCTAAGAGCTGACCCAGTTGTTTGGGATTTGGGAGCTTATGCGGACTGTGACCTAACTTTTGACCAACGTGTCCATTGTTGTAAGAAAGTCCTTCTATATTTCACAGCTTATAAAAAAGGGTCTGTGTCTCTAGATCTATGGGTGTAATTGTCCCCCTTTACCTGACCTCATTAGGCCAATCATTGAATATAATGCCCCTTTGACATGTATCTGTCCAGATGCATGCAGCAACTGTAACACCCACATAGACACTTTGCAAATAAGATACAAGACCTAACTCAAAGCTCTGTCACTATACTCGGTATCCTACGAACTGCTAAGAAGTGACCTGTGATACAAGACATCTTCCAACCCAGTATTGATGGAATTGTTACATATCACCAAGTCAAATGGCATATGAAATACTTGGCTTAGTGATCTAAATCCCTTCTGCAACATCAGCAGAATGGTTTGGGGGGACCAGTATATCTTTCAGAGGATACCACTACTCTGCAATAGACTCTCCATTCATATAAATCAAAGTTCATCCCTGTCCATATTCAAGCGCAACTTGGATCTATGGATGGGAAACAGAAAATTTACCCCAGGAAATCTACCTGTGCTACTAAAGGATAGAGGCATCTCCTAAATACTTGATCCGATACATGAGGCCCCTCAAATTATCCATGGTATGATCCCAGTTATTCTCAACAGGGGTAATACAAAATTATCAACCATGGGATGGGTAAGGCAAATCACTAACGAAATGGGATAGGTTAATTTAAGCATAAAAAGGGAAATTGTCTAGGCTTAAAATGTTCCACAAGGAACTAATATACTATATGTATAAATATTTAGGGGGAGAGAGAAAGTGAGAAAGAGCGATATATATATATATATATATATATATATATATATATATATATATATATATATATATATATATATATATATATATATATATATATACACACACACACATATAGGTATGTATAGATATGGATATTCATATGTATATTGATACATCTACTGTCTGTGAGACAGAGAGATATATGTTTGAATATGCTGATTTCTGGCATGTAACAAAACTAAGTGGCATATGCTGACCTGTGTTGTGTGCCAGATGGTGACCTCAATCAATATCAGACAATCCTCATGTTATGAGCAATATACATCATCTGTTGTAAGAAAAGTCCTTCTACATTTCACAGCTTATAAATAAAGAGATTATGTCTTGATCTAGGGATGCCATTTAGGCCAATCTTTGAATATAATGCCCTCTTTGTCATGTATCTGTCCTGACACATGCAATAACTGCAACACCCACAGAGATGCCTTAAAAAGGATACAATATTTATCCTACATTGACAGGTATTGGTCATGGACAAAAAACATTGATATCCACACAGTAAGGGGATAAGGTAATCCAACACAGAATATTAACTTACATAAGTTGCAAGTAAAAAAATTGGGGTGTTGCAATCATCTACCCCAATACTCTAAACATCACTCCTTTCAAACAGTCTATCCCTCAATTCCAAAACACTGAAACTTTGATTTCCTTTTTGGATATTAACAGCTCAAAAAAAAACTCTGTAGTATTGTCATTTATATACCTCCTGGAAATAACAATCATTTTAGAAAATATCCTTTCCTGAATCTCATTTTCCATAAAAAAACAAAACTATCATACTCAGTGACATGAACATTAACTGGCCTTCCATTTCCTCCATACACTTCATGCAACTTATCTCCACCCCTACCAGGTATAATAACAAAACAAAGGAAGGCAGAATCTTAACCTGGATGCTAGTCACTGACCCTTCCAAATATATCATTTCAAGCACCTTGCCCAACTCTATTAGCGACCATCTCCCAGCCTATGCTGTTCGTGCCTACTCTACTAATAAAGTCCATAATACTAAAATCGTCCAAATTCTTTCAAAATTTAACCCTATCACCTTCAACAACATCCTACAATGTATTAACTTGAATAATCTTAAAACTCTCCCTTTAAATGATGCTCTTCTTAATTTTAATGACACCTTTCTAAATATCTTGCACAGCCTCGCTCCCTTGAGAAGCAAAATAGTCAAAATAAATCATGCCCCTTGGTTAAAAAGATACACCAAAGAACTAGTGACTCACAGAGATAAAGCCTGGAAATCCTGCCTTAAATCTAAAACCCCATCAGACCGTATTTACTATAAACAGCTCTGAAATCAAGCTAAAAAGCTCATTTCTAAAGACAAACAGGAGTACTTCTATAACCAGGAATCAAAAAGGAAAAATAACCTCAAAATGTTCTGGTCATCCATAAATAATCTCCTACATCCTGGCAACAAACGTAATCCCAGTCCATACCCTGACATGCCCCCAGAACAAATAGCAAGTATTTTTAACCTTACTTTATTGACACCATTGCCAACATTACTGCTTCCTTCTCCTCTCCTCTCACTAATATTTCTACTCCTACAACTACATCATCCCAGTCCCCGTCAAAGTACTCCTCTACCCCCATTAATACCTCACAAATTTTGGATCACACCTCTCCAAGCACCAATACCCTACCTTCAATTTCCCTACAACAGTCTCCATACCCACAGTTCAAATTCTCTCCCATCCCTACCTCCTTCATTAAAAATCTACTGTCAAAATTAAAACCAGGTTCAAACTCGGCCAACAAAATCGGTGTCAAATTCCTAAAAGTCACCGCTGATGGTGTGGCGTACCCCATTAGTATTTTGATCACTAGATCAGTTTTTTTAATCTTATGTTCCCTGTCTTTGGAAAAAAGCAATCATCCTCCCTCTCTACAAAGATGGGCCTTCACCTATTGTCTTCAACTTTTGCCCTATCACAATACTCTCCCCTATTTCTAAATTTCCCGAAAAATATGTGCAAAAACAACTCCTAGACTATCTCCTCACAAACAAGAACCCCTCCTCAACACAGCATGGTTTCCGACCAGGTCACAGCACATCCACTGCATTGATTTGATTCCTAAACATACTCAACAAAGCTAGTGATTCAGGACACATTGTGTCTGCCCTATTCTTAGATCTGTCAAAAGCATTTGACACCATCTCTCGTCCTATCCTCTTATCTCAGCTATCTAACATAGGATTATCTCCCCAGGCAGTCAACTGGTTTCAAAGCTCTCTCTCCTAGTGGCACAATTCCATTTTCTCCTGTCTTCTCAACCCCACAGGCATCCCCCAAGGCTCCATCATAGGCCCTCTTCTCTTTAATATTTTCATTAATAATCTCCACTTAGCTATCCCACAGGGGTCCCTTGTCCAATATGCAGATGATTCGACCATAGTCTTCTCTGCACCGAATGTAACAATTCTTTCTCAAAATACCCAGGCAGCCTTCTCCTCAGTGGAGACTTGGCTTCACACTAACCATCTTTCTCTTAACCCCAAAAAAACTAAACTTATGATTTTCACACCCAAGAGACATTCAAATAAACCCAACCTCAACATTTACTCACTCAATGCTACAAAAATTGAGTTAGTGGCCTACACCAAATTGTTAGGAGTAATAATAGATGAAAACCTCAGATTTGATCTACATATTCAAAATAATATATCTAAGCCCCATAAGAAGCTAGGATTGCTCTATAGACATAGTAAGTTCCTCTACCTCCCATCCTAACTAACTAACTTTAGCACAAGCATTCCTGTTGCCTTCTCTAACCTACGGCACTCCACTGTTCACCAATCTGCAGCCTTCCCTACAATCAAAATTAGAAATATGCTACAACAAGATCGCTAAATTTGCTACAAACACCTGCCATTCAATTCACCACTGCAATGCCCTAAAAAAGTTACAATGGCCCAAACTTCCCCACTACTTATTATTCCTCCAGCTCACAATTACTCACAAATGTGTTTATAAACCAAACTCTGCCCCAAACTAAACTCATTGTTCTCCCTCTACAACCCCTCTAGGGTGCTACCATCTGAAGAACGGCAGCTTCTTCAAGTCCTGGAACCCAGATTACCTGCAGGACAGCTATTATAGTCTTGTGGAGAGAGTGACGTCCCAACAAATTATCACATTAATAACAATGTCCTAAGCACTCAATCATTCGTGAGGGATTTGGGTACCCAGGTTGATAGCAACCTGACTCTTGACCACCATGTTGCTTCTGTTGTATGGAAAGCCTTCTATATGGCCCACCTCATAAGTAAGGGTATCTTATCCACGGACAAGGAGGTCATACCATCCCTGTATTCTTCCATTATAAGGCCCATTATTGAGTACAATGCACCTTTCAAAGTACCTTGCAAAGCACATGCAGCAGCTGGAGAGACCACACAGGTTCCTCACCAGGAGAATTCAGGGCCTCAAATATCTACCATACACAGACAGGCTAAAAGCCCTATCCCTTTACGTAGTTTCATACAGACTCCTCAGAGGTGACCTCTGTCTGGCATACAAGGTGATCATGGCCCCCACATTGAAGGGACTGCTGCATATCCACAAGTCAAGCTCCACTCGAGTAACCCACATGCATGGCCTCAACCTGGTCTGTGACATCAACAAGACTTGTTGGCGGGACATATTTGTGTCCCAGAGACTCCCTCATCTATGGAATAGACTCCCTCTCCACATCAAGCAAAGTACCTCTTTACCCCTTTTTAAGTGCAACCTGGATAATTGGATGGGAAACAGAAAATATACCCCTGGTACTCCACCCATGTCGCTAGTGGATAGGGGCATTGGGTGCTGATTTGTCTAAACATGGGTTAAACTATTGGCTAGGATTATAAGGGCCTCAGGGCCAATAGCCTAGTAACCTCCTATGATCCTATGATCCTATGACCATGGCTAGAAATGGAATTCCCTGCCTACAGCCATCCACCTTCAACTTAATCCTCACAACTTTAAAACTGCCTTCAAAACCACTTCCTCTCCAACTGGATATGTAACTGCTCTAGTTGCACATCCACCATTACCTAATTTGTCCACTGAACTCAGTCAGTCCTCCCTTGTCCCTGCCAATATTCATTATCTTTTGCACTAATATATCCTATCTGTTACCAAATTCCCTATTAAACCTACCTCCATTTTCAACCTCCTACCTCTCCTAGACAACTACTACCCTTTACTTTCCCGTTCTCTCTAACTTGCATTTTACCTCTACATTTTATTTAGTAGAACAACTCAACACTAACATTCAGCCTGTTTACACTTTATAGTCTATGTAGTCCTTGTATTGTCTAATGCCTTATTGATGTCACTCAAATCAATACTCCATTGCTGTAAATACTGTACCTATACACTTGCATTTATGATCCCTGTGCATCTATTTGATTATTCTTTTGTATAATTTTCAAGCAACTTATTTTATGCAAATCTTGAAAACTGTCCTGAAAAAAATTGATTATGTTCTGTTTATATACAACCTGGAGCTTTTCTCCTCAGGCCTTCACCAAAAATGGGCTTTGCCTGGCCCAGTGGACTTTCCTGGTAAACAAATGCCAATAAATAAATAAAAGTTGCAAGTAAAGAAACAAAATTAAATGTCTATCAAGCATATAACTGTGCATTACAAGAATTAAATATCTAATATGAGATTTTAACCAGGAAATAAAAAATAAGTAGGACAGTAATAATTTACATTACCTACAGTGCTAACTCTTCAGCTACAGTGCAGTCAAGCGAGTACATCAAGTGCGATTATAATATACACTCACATGGAATGCATGGTCCCTATAATGTTCACATATTTTTCTAGCACAGACAGATATTGATGTATGTGAAAATTAATCAATTAATATTTAATGCTGAGCATACATACTTTGTTATCAATAAAAGCTGCAATGGCATCACAAGGATATCTGTGGCAACTGCGTAAATGGTATGGAACTGTCTCAAAATATTACGGGTAACAAGGAATGTGCAGTCATTCATGGTATAAAAGAATTATGTACTACAATGCAGAGATTACTTTACATAGGTTTCAAGTAACAATTACTTCACATAGATTTCAAGTAACAAACATGTCTCAGTTTTCAACAAACAACAAACTGACCATGACAGGAATTAAAAGACTACCTTGGGATTCAAACCTATAACACAAAGCAGGTAGGAGTCCAGCTACTGATACAAGTCAAAAGTGCTAAACCATCAGTGATGCCACAGTATCAGTACTCTATCTCTACATTTGCTGTATGTCCAGTCTGATTACAGTGCTCAATCATATCAAATGCCTAGTGACCAGCACTGATGTTGCATTTCTCTAACTCAGCAAAGAAGTACAGCATGTGAATAATTATTAATGGACGTCTAAAACAAAGCTTACATATTTTAGCAGTCTATGATCATTCCAAGGGAATTACACATCCATCAGTGTTAAGAAATTTCTTTGTATGGTACATTTTCAAAGAATTACAAATAACAAAATGCATAGTCAATCGAGGCCTGTGGGCTGTAATCATTAATGCACTCTGAAAACTGAAACACATGTATACATTTAATATGTCAGTACACAGTCATGCAGCATAATCTTATTATGTATAGAAAATCAAAATGCGTTATCCTTAATGTGCTCTACATATCAAAGACTTAGGAATTGAACTTAAAGACAATCAGCATCCATCAACAATGCTTAACAAGCTTATCTAATGGACAACACATGACTTTTTATGAATGAAAAACTTTTGTTATTGACTTGCACTCTTAATGGGATGTGTCAAATACATGCAGTCCTTAATAACACATACTGTTACGTAAATATCCAGCACACCTGCTTCTCTGGCCCAGCTAGTTTGCTGATGACTTCATTATGCACATTTAGATGGCCGTCAGTATTTAAGTGTAACATTGTATTTCAATTACAATTACCCTAGTGATATTAATACATGTATATTTATGGAATATCCATGAACCCTACTTCATCTTGCCACATATGTCCAGTCAGTGGGTGACAGTAAGTACCAGGTGTTTGTGTGAATTATGGCCCTTACTGTAGGCATCCAGGGGCTGGTGTTAAACCCCTGGAATCCTGTTCTGAAGGTCATCCCAGTCCCTAGAGTAAAGATTGTCATATCAATGCCAGACCTGCATGTCTGTCCTGTAGATCCTGTTACATCCTCAGAGCTTCCTCACAATCTGGTTCCCTGTGTTGATCTGGGTGAAGTTTCTAAGACATGCACATATCTCCTGCTTATGCCCCACATAGATGTCCAGCATCTAGAGGGTCTCCTCATTGGTCCAGTTGGGTGCACAGATGCACTGCAGCCTCCTCTCAGCCAACATTTTGTTGAACCTCTTGGAAAATCTGATGAAAATTGCCTTCAAAAAATTGCTCACTGAGGTACCACCCTGTTTACAGGTAGATATGATATGACAGGAAAATGTATCAAGATCATAGTTTAAAAGTGGCGCACATAGAGTGTTAGCAGTCTATTGGTGGGCATTGGGCACATGTTCAACATATCAACATACAATTTTGCATTTGTGTGTGGAACTGTACTTATGCTGAGCTATTGTTTAATGTGACAAGATCTGGACGTTCACTGATGTGATTCCAAAGCAAGGCACACTAATGAACCTCATTAATTATGTATAGCGTAAATGGTACTTAATTAGTGTATACTCTGATCTAACCTCACAGTTAGGTTTAAGTGCCTGATTGCACTTATTCATGAGATTAGCTATCATGAGGTCAGCTGATTGTATTGGTCTTTTAAAATACAAGGCTCATTATCACTCTAGTATGTTTATAGTGTCCTGAGTGAAACTTCTAATACATATTAAATGCACTATTTGTTTAGGAAAATCTCTGCACATCAACATGTCAGTTACATAAAGAACGGAAGTAGACTTCCCCAATATGAATGCTTATGCATGTTATGGATTGATGCACTGCATATGAAAGGCTTTACATTGACATATGCTCTGAAGGTTGAACTGTCAATAAGTGCACCTCCTGTATGATGTCCTATATGTGCATATCACCCCTTTTTCAGATGTCAGGCTGTAATAGGCTCAATAACCTTTTCCCAGGGAAAACAAGATAATCATTGAGGCTCTATGGCAGCATGGCCAAAATGTGCTCAGATGGACTACTGTGTCAAGGGAACAAGTATGGAGGGACATGACAAACACAGTCAATGCTATGGGTGAACACAAGTGCTCCAGAGAGGCTGCCGGCACCACTGCTCTGACATGATCCTTCAGGCAGCCAATAGACTCCACCTATATGAGAGGGAGAGAAATGCCACTGGAGATGGGCCACCATTGCCTTCCTTGGATGTGACAATTATATTCCTGGCCTCCCACCATAACACCTGCCAGGATCATCATATACCCGGGAGAGGTATTGAGGCAAGTGTTCCAGGATGTACAGATATGTCCACTGTTCACAAATGCAACAGCATAATCCAATTGTCATTCAAGGACATTTGTTCACACATCTTACCCTTTTTTATGAATGCCACAGCAGCAGAACTAAGTCATGTACAGCAAAACATTCCAGATGCAGACAGACATGGTAAGTGTTGCAGCATGTCAGCTAAGCAATGCACAGATAACGATGTTAGCACCATGTGTAATGTTGTTTTTTTTCATTTGCATAGGCCCATGAACATCAGGCCATCATATGTACTCATCAGATACATATCAATGTATTCTGTTAGCAGTTGGCAACACAATATAAGAGATTTGATTTGAATGCACAGCCAGGATGCACTGTCTTACTCAGTGTTTGCATATATCTGTGACTTACCTGTCCATCAAGTCATAGCAGGCCTCACTGAAGCCATAACATGGGCAGTTGATAACGACATAAACAATGGTGTAATCCATGGACATATTGATTGTGCACTGAAGTCACTGATAGAGTTTAATTGTTTTCTGTACTTACATACTGGTGCATGTGATGGCCAAAACAATATGCCCACTGTTCTTGAACTGATTTGAAAATAATTCAGTACAGTGCATTTGAAATGGGACACAGATACAGATCACATATTAGCAATGGTTTTATGAACTGATTTGTATTCCCTTTGCAATAATTTTCATGAGGTTCAGACTCCTTTCTGTTGCCATATGATTCTACTTGTGACCTTTTTATTCTCTCATTTGCAAATGATCACATAATTAATGCATTGTTTGGGGAGTAAGTAGAGAGTAACTCACTGGTCAGATTTAACTAGTTGACATAATATAGATATATCCTTATGTGTCCCATTCAAACAATGAGAGGAGACAACTCTATTTTGTCAGACTTCATATGGTATGGCAACTCGATGGATTAAATGTTGCAAACTACTGTATTCTGCAACAAAAGAAGAATATGCGATACAGTGCAATGTTAGCAATAAATATTTGTTGGCAGTGTACAAATTATTACTTTACTAATAAGTAAAAAAAGGAATATTTAAAGGAGAAGAACTGCACTCCAAGATTTTATATATATATATATATATATATATATATATATATATATATATATATATATATATATATATATATATCCCTCCCAACAACAATATTTCTACAGCTGAAAACATTGTCTCCTGGATTACAACATATATAAAATTGACTGGCCTAAGGAAACTGTAAAGCCTCTCCACTGAGCCTCAGCCAGATTGGTTTAACTGAACTTCTTAATATGTCAGCCAGGCTTTTCAAATGCAGAAAAAAATCAAAGCATTTTTGATTGTATACTATCAAATGACCATGGTAAAGTTACTCAGATAAGCAGCCAAGCAGGTATTCAACCAGACGCACACAATGGTCACTGCTCTATTTAAATCGTATTTGGTCATACTAAAATTTTAAAAAGGGAGCACAGTGACATTAGAAATGTATTCACTCTTGCATCATTTTTTACGTAATATAATCAGAATTCTTTAAAATCCATCCATTAGATGAAGTTATTACTTACTTTCTAAACATGTTCAACACACAAGCTCCACCACATAAAAAGAGAATAAAATCAATTCCTACTGCCTGGCAAGTCAATAAAATCAAACTGCTAATGCAGTCTAAAGACTAGACATGGGAAAATGACAAGCAGCAAAATAGCTATTAGTCTCCAAACCTACTTGAAACTAAGAAACCTGGCCAACACGCAAATTAACTTAGACAAGAAAAACTATTACACAAGTTTACAGTAAACCATCTATAGCAATCATAAAGAAAAGAAAAAAAACATCCAAATCCCTTTCATTTGGAATCACATTGAAACGCTGCATACAAACTCAGTCCTTCCTTCACAGTCATCATAATTTCTCTAATCACATCACATGCAATTAAAAAAAAACACACACACAGAGTAGCTCTGTATTAAAAACAGTATTGTTTTGTTTTATTTAACTTTCTTAACCTGATAAGTGCATTTGACCAAAGAGCATTTGTAACTATATCCCAGGCCATGACACAGGAATGGCTTTCCAAGCAAGGGTCAGTAGCAGCTTTTCAAAACATTTATAAACAGATGGTATTCTGAGTTTCTCTTTTAAACTAAGATTTTTATACATGTTACTTTGTAACCTACATTTCCAGTTCTATAACTACTACAGTTGTGCTTTTACATGAAGTTACTTACACAGATAACTATATTCTATACAAAGATACCAACACTATTTGTTTACCTATTTACATTTGGTTGCTTAGCTGTTACTATGTATCATTATGACTGCACTTTGCCAAGTACTGTGTGTTTTTTCATAGGCTAACTAAGACTCAAACTTTTTATATTTAACTTGGTTCCCTGTCACAATTTCACTTCTATTTACTAATGAGATGTGTGGTCAGAATCTTTTGAAAAGACAGTTAGTTAGATTTTTTTTGTTTTGTCTGGCAGACTCTTCCATATTACAGGGAGGGGTTAGCATCTCCCGTTTTATGCAGCACAATCCCTATTTGAGCAGATACATCCTAAAAAAAAGAATAAAAAATGAGAAATGTCCTGAGGTTTTAAAGCAAAAAGAATATTGCCAAAATGTGTTAAAATTGTTATTTTATTTGTACAACAACTTAACATTATATGAACCAATAGAAACATTTCAAATTCTGTAAGTCTGAGCTTTAAAAAAAAAATGAAGTGTGTTCCTTTGCATTGTTTGGTGGTATGACCTGTCCAGCAAATTTTACAATTTCATACAAAATGCCCATCTTTGTACATGTGAAAAGGTGAGAACCCTACTAGAGAGACAGTTTTGTCGAAGACTGTTTCTGTTGTTTTGATGGTACTTGGTTAACTTTGCAGGGTAGCACTATCTCTTAGGCTATACTGGGGCTTCTGACTAGCAGTGCGTAGCTTTCATTTAATAACTTGTAGGTTAGGGTAATTAGTAAAAAATATGCTGTTGACGGAAATGATAAGCATTTGGTTTTCTTTATGACATCACAGTGGTGTTCATGCTACATAATGAATGAATATGAATATTTTGTTCTCAGATATTTGAAGGGTAGCATATTTTGTTAGGAATTTAGACTGATGGTGGGTCTTACCTGAAACATGGAATGAGGACATTTATGGCTGTTGATGCTCAAACTTCAGTTATCAAGTCTGGCAACTGAACTGGCACTGGGCAGGTTTGAATCCACACACTGCCAACCAAATGTCATGCTGGATGTGTGAGGGACAGGAGTTGTAGTACTTGGATCCATTTCTCTGTCCCAAAATAGGTCTGATGTTGACCAGAGACATGATCTCTTGATTCACACCACTCATGCCCTGAAAATTAAAGTAAAAAAGTGTACACATCTGATTTACTAACTGATATACTAACTTTGACCTGGTCTCAACAGCATATGGGGAATATGCACTGGTTCCCTGAGTAAGGGCTTTCAACATCCACACTAAGACTAGGACTATAAACTAACCACCTAAAGAGCTGAGTCTTTGACCTAGCACTCCAGGTACCTTTCTCACCAATGTCTTTGTGAACAGCAATGTCGTCCAGTGCTCCTTACCCATGGTGACTGCATTTTAAACAAATTCTTTCCACACAGGCACACAATTCCCTACAGAAGGATAGTAGAGATTTAAAATGTTACTTTCAATTGCTTTTGAACTTTGTCAACCTATTGTTCCACATGTCTGACAAAAAGGCAACTTGAGACTGTGTTGGGATTGTGAATTCTGGCTTTTTTTTCCAGTTTTTGCTTTATAATCCGGGAGAGACTTGTCTTATTTCTGTTTAATTTTTTCCTGATTTTATTTGTAAAGGGCATTGTTTTATATCACTGTTAAAGGTGTGAGAGGGGACATTTTTTGCCAACAATGGCTTATAGCTTTGCAACTTTTGTACTTGTTCATTTTGATGAGTCATTGCTAGTCTTAAACAATATTACTGTTCATTGTAACCACTTGTTATTATCACATTTCTTTAATCTTTTTAATAATGTACCATTGTTTACTACGAACTACATTTAGCAACTTGACTACATGCTTGCAGTTCTTATACTTGGTTATAAATTGTGTTACATTGTTTAAATGTGTTTATTTTGTAAAGTATTTCAGTGATTAAGCAGTGTAATAAACCTAAACTTGAACATGAACTTAAAGGGGCAGTGTAATAAACAATGTAGCAAACAGAGGTTGTGTCTAATATTCATGTGAAGTTCAGCAATAACTATGGGGATTTATAAATGGTGCACCAATGCAGTGTTTGTTGGTTGTTGTTTAAATTATAGGCATATATACACACACACACACACACACACACACACACACACACACACACACACACACACACACACAGTCTTTAAAGCTGACATCTGTTTTGTCAACACACTTTGGTCAACAAGACAGATGGTCAAAAGTTATGCAAAATAGTCAGAGTATTGGGGTGTGGGAATATTCCCTTTTCCCTGGTATTGTGTAATTTCTGAGTGAGAATATATAATTAGCAGGGGTTGTGGGGTGCAAAAGGGCTTGTCCTCTCCACAAAACATGTTTTTAGATGCATGTTCTAAGAATTTGCCTTGGAGTAGGCATGGTATAGCGTTGCATTTTTTTTTTCATTTTTTTTTGTGACAACTGTTGATATTTGGGTGTTAAAATATTTTAAAGTATGCCTATCTATCTAATATATCTATCTATCTATCTATATTAATATATATGTAGCGAGGCAGTCTACTTCAAAACATTGAATTACTATAACATTGAACCACAAAACACTGAGACCATAATGTAGACAACACATAACACTGAAAACTTAGAACAACAAAACTGCACAGCACTGCAAATTTAAATCATCGCATCCCATAGCATCAAATGTTACAATGCACAAATTAGTAATACCCCCTCCACCTCCAGGATAACTGAACTAACAGACACACTTGTTTCAATGTTTCTGCTGGGTGCTGGGGTGCAAGCCCCCCTGCACCTCCATGTGGGGGGCTGCACCCCCCACCCCCTGTGAATTAAAGATGCCAACTCCAAGATCGCACTACAGTAGAGACAAGGTAAATTTCTCATTCCCTACTGTATTGCAATCTCCTCTGTTTTCCTGACAACACATACATACAACCAAAATAAAAACTTTCTCCCCTATCACTCATCCCATCACTTTTCACAACACTAACAGGACTTCTTTCAAAATAATAAATCCATCATTCAGACACAACAATGCTTAACCGTTATCTGATAAACTTTTACTATGCAACCTGAGAACTTTTCTTAAAACGCAAAACATACCATCTGTCATGTTTGTTTACTACATACTACAACTTCTAAAAGTGATACCATAAAATTAACACTTTAAACCATAACCATGTAACACTTTCGATGATATAACACTCAGTAATTTCAATTTTCATTGTTATGTAATTTCGATGTTCTAACTTTTCAGTGTTCTGAATTTTCGATGTTATGGTCTCTGTTTTGTGGTTCACTGTTATAGTAATTCAGTGTTTTGAAGTAGACCCATAGAGAGAATTAGAATATGTATGCAGAGAGAAAGAAAACCTACTCTAATCAAACTTATATTGATTCCTTTTTCTGCACAGCCACAGAGATAGGTGACTACATGTGGATGGGATGGGTATTGGGTATGCAGCGTACCGATATGGGCAGTTATGGACAACAAACAGCATTTTATGCTTAGAAGAGAGCATAACTATGGGCAACATATATGTGTGGAAAAACATGCATCAGTGTCAACAAAATGGGTCCACAACAAATGCTGGTGTACAGAAAAGTAGACAGAGTCATAATATACAGGTAACATCTTCGATACAAGGCTTCAACTTCAACAAACACATCGCAGGAGCATTATCGTCATGTACATATTCAACACAAGCATAAAAGTGATACATCACAACTGATAAGACATAAAATAAGAAAACATACCTTGATATTAGGCAGCTACATTATTTCTCCTTGTAGAGGTGATCACATATATGTGAGAATCTCAAAACTATACAACATACTGACTGCCATAATTTGTTCTTCTGCACCTTTTATTATTAATTATTTTATTATTGATGTATTTCATTAGCATGCAATGTTTCTGAATTTTGAAGACTGATAGTGCGCAGCACCAGCATCTGCTAACCCTTGTTGAGTCCAAAAGTAAGCACCAAAATCAACAAAGCTTCCAGAGGAAGCCAGCTCTATTGATGTAGAGGGATAAGGCCTTTACTACGACCAAAGCAGCCTGGCTACAATTAAAAGCATTAAAACACCACCAGCAGCAGGAATTCTTGAAACATTAAAGCTATTTATTTAATTATACAAAACTAAAGTGACACTGATTGAGCGCTTTCATCCCCTAAAACAGGGACTTCGTCAGCGTTTAGTTTTAAAAAATAAGTAATTTTCTTTATTTTTATATTTTTAAACTTAGAGAACTGCTTGCTACAATATAGTAAGCAGTTACTACCTAGAGCCCACACAGACCACTATGTCTTTTAAGCCAGTATTGCATTAAAGAGAGATCCAAGTCAACTGATTACATCCCCACAACAGTTTATAGCTGGGATAGTTGCCCATCTCATCTGACTTACCTGTGCTACTGCATATTACATATGAATACTGTTTGTGACATTGCCCCTTTAATTACGCTGAACACTTCAGAGTGCACCAGCACTGATTCAATGTGTGGCTTTTTCTCTTTTGTCTGTGATTACATGACCTAGAGATGTGTGTGGGGATGACACCCACCAACTTGCACCATAGATGATGCTGTTTTAAATACTTTTTATTCTGATTGAAGCTTTAACCTTGTATTTATTTATTTAGTTAATTATTTATTTATTTAATTCATTTATTTTTTTTTTTTGTCTAGCTGAAGTTTCCACAGCTGAGACTCAGGATGTATAATAGATTACTTTTAGTCCATTTAAAAGTACAACACTATTTCTTTTTCCATTTTAATTCATATCCACAGAAACCCATTAGTGACAATCTAATGGAGAAGATGTGCTTAGAAAATGGCCCCATTTCACTATCTCATCTTCTGAGTCACACTACATACTGTGTTGATGTTCTCTCTAACACAGAGGACCCATGTGTCCACCCCTTGCACATAGCTAACCTTGGAACCCCAATATTTCACTGTTTCTCCTGTAATGTCATCTGTAAGAGCAACCAAAATTTCACAACATATTCTGTATTTAAGAACTCATAGTTATTTCACTGCTTTTAACTACTGTCTACAAATACCTGTAAACCTTTTCCATGTTTTGGAGAGACTATTTTTTTTTCTTTTCTTAATCTCTCCTGTTTTTTTATATATGCAATGGTTTATCCTATATACAATTCCATGGTATAGCTGTGCCAGCAGGTAGACAATCCAAACTGTGGTGCAGGACAAAAAAGCACCAAACCAAAGAAATGTTCTACTGTTAACCACCAGGACAGAGTCTCGGACACTGTTTTAGACTTTTAGCATTTTCGTTCTTTAATAAATGACATTTCATTCCAGGTACTTGCACATGATTTTACATGGCTTTCTGTTCACCTTTCTTAAATTTCTTAAATTCATTGTAGTTACTTTAACTGTTGTTCATTTTTCATGAAATATATGCAGCAGTTTCTATTGATGTTCACTAAATCTTAGTTTGTTTCTTGTAACTCTGATTCATGCAATTTGGCACTTTTGTGATGATACTATTGTGGTGGTGGCCAGCATGTAAAAATCTACTGCCAATCATTAGCGGACCGGAGTTCCACTGTGGCGACCCCTAACCAGGAAAAGCTGAAAGACACAAACAAACTATTGCCTTAAATTGTTACATCTACTGTTCTTTGCAGTTTGCAGATTTCATTGTCATAGAAACATACAATCAAAATGTTTTACTGTATTCTGTATTTGCTGCATTTTCATGGGTCATGACTGAAACCAACCTAGTGTGCTTATATGCATTCATCAAATAAAGCATACAACTAAAGTAAAATAAAAGTCTGTGCTTTAAAATGAATATCAAAGAGCTGGGTAATAAACAATGATGTGGTTCAGGAAATGTCTCCAGTGCTGTAGGTTGGTCAGCAAACAACTGTTGAGGGTTACTCTGTGTATATTGCATATCAAAGTGAGGTAATTGACTAAAAAGGACTGCCTGGAGACTTCCTGTTTGGAAGAGTGGCCAAGATGTAAATGGAAGAATTACCACAGTGTCAGGAAAGGATACCTGAAATAAGTGAATTCTTCTAGGAGTAGCTAAGATTTATTGTTCTAGGGAACTGTAATGGCCAGCAATGGAAAATCCATTTTTTACTAACATTAAAACATCTAAACACTGCACAGAAATTGAAAATATGTAAGTAAAAGTTAACATAAATCTAACGGAGAGCAGCAGAACATGTTCAGTAATTTATTTATTTATTTTATTTATTTTACATTTGTTATTATGTTGTTATTGTTATGAAAATATGTAAGTAAAAGTTAACATAAATCTAACAGATAGCAGAAGAACATGTTCAGTAAAAGGAAATAA